>NC_049215.1:31441320-31516320 GCF_013347855.1 Anguilla anguilla | reverse complement strand
TTTCTCGTGTTTCTCCTTTAAATGGTTTTCATCGGCAAAATGGATTAATTGATTCACACGTGTTGCCTTTAAATGTGGCGGTGTCGGTGGTTCAGTCCCTATTCTCGGCGGTGCCGTTATTGCGCGAGCAGATCGCAGAATCGACGGCGCACGGGTTCGCGCGCGTGGCGTGTTCTAAAAGTGGACTGCTGAACGTCAGCACCGTTGTCACCTCCCGGGCGAACTCACTGAGGAGATGCACTGGGGAAAGCCGCGAGTGAATGTCCGTCAAACTGATCCGCCAGAGACGTATGCCGTGAACCAAGGTATTTCACATTCCTTTCTATGTATGGAATCTGCATAACATTTTGCGAAAAGACGTGCACGATTGAACGATTATGCGGTTCGCTTTTGTAAGGTACCCGTTCGGAGAGTCACTTTAATGGTGTAGTGATTGACGTTCTGTGTTATTTGTTTATTTATCATTATTCGGGGAACATTTGTGATTTATATCCATATTCAGCAGTACGTTTTTCAAGGGGGAGGGGCGCGGGGATGCGTTATAAGACTGCTGAAGCAATAAGATAAGTCACATATATTGTTTTTAGATGGTAGCCGTATCTAGCTAGCCTACTTTGCTTGACGCTGTCGGTCTTCCACAGTAGTTTGATTTGATGCCGCTTGTTTGATTTGTAGGGTGTTCAATTCCCCGGAGGACTGTGTATATAAAGCAGTGAGAACCCACAATTATAGCAATTAGGCTACTGTCCGACAGCCCACTGAAATATGTTACGACTGAAATACGGGAAAAATCTAGATTTTTTCAGAATAAGTCGGGACACGTGAAAAGGAACCGAAAATCGGGGCTGTCCCGGGAGAAAAAATCGGAACGTCTGGTCAAACCATTAATCAGGCTAGCCTCCTGTTCTGGCATGTCAAACCGATATAAAACAGCTCTGATTGCAGGAAATGGTCAAGTGGCCGACACATCTCTGGACTCCGAGATGCTCATTTTCTTAACATTTTGCCTTTATAATCTCATGCAAAATATCTTAATTATTCACATTAGAATTTACTCTGGTCTAGGTGAAAATTCAAATCTGGTCATCATTTGAAACCATCAGGTAATAGGCTACTGTAATGTTTGCCTCGGACACAGAAATATCTGTTCACTGTAATCCATTGACAACGTTGGCTATAATGCAGGAGTAGTCGCAGAAGTACTGACGGCCTATAATTAGACCCAGTACTGTATGTTCGCCTACGCGGCGCGTTTTCGTTCGTGTCGGTGAGGTTCAGACGAGAGGCTCTGTGTAACATGCAATTACCGGCGAGAAAGGCGAACGGCAAATTGCCACGGTTTGCGGTCGTTCTCTTCAGCGCCGAGTGGCGGCGTTTCCGGTCGTGGAGTGGCGTTGGACGGGGACCTGAACAGCGCGGTTGCGGTATCTGCTCCTTATGGTGGACTTGTGGACCAGCCATATCTAGGCTCATTCCATGTGGATCTCAAAGCTCCATGATTCGTATGAGGCAGTCACCAGTGGCCATGTTGTACTCCTTCCCTTATTCCTGGGGTGTGCAATGCCAGTGTGGAGTAGGTGGACTTCCATTCTGTTCGAGGTCAGCATTTGTTTATTGTCATCTTGGAAGCGACAATTGTGAACTGCAGAGACAGAGACCGGAATCTGTTTTTTTGACAGATAATGTCTGATTTCCACAATGTGTACAAGGTGAGGTGACACTAGACCAAGCTGTTTCGGTTATGGGGAAAACACACACGCACACACACACACACTGTCTAGCCTGTGGTCCAAGCTGTTGCTGAGTGCTGTCTGTGTTTGGCAGCTCTTATGGTGGTCTGCATGCAAGGGGCAAAGGACCCTTAAAGAACCCTTAAAATGATGGGCCAGCAGAATATATGGAATTATCACCTGTCTCTGTGTCCAATCACAAGCAGTCTTCTGGCAGTATCCTAGCAACCACTTAACGATGTGCAGTACAGAGTCTCACCATTGGCTCGTGTTGCACTGGACCTCCGTGGCTACACAGGAACCATGTTTCAGCGGATTTGAAAGGGCATCTGAGGTCTCATAATTTTGCACTGTGACCACTGGCATGGACTGCTGGTTGTTATTTGCTGCCGGTGGGCCTTGCGTTAAACACGGCAAGTTGTTTTTTTTAATCTGGTGCCGCCTGTCACGTTCCGGTTTCATGAAATTTAGAGCCAGGTGATCAGCCTGGGGGCAGACAGCCAGCTGGCACAGGCGTGTACCTGAGGGCAGGTGAGGTTCTTAGAGCCGAGTGACACCCCCGAAGACAGGTACGAAAGAGCCTTAGGAGGAGCAGCTTTGAATCTTCACACGGACAGTTGCGTAAATTATGTTAATTAGCAATCGGGCCTTTTAATCGCTGGCATCGGCACGTTTATCACGGCTGCAGAGAAGCGCAGCGCCGAAAAGATCAGCGCTAACGCAAAAGCCTTAACCTGCCCCCCCTCCCCCCCCCCCCCCCCCATTCTCTCCCTCCTCCCTTCGTTGGGATCTCAGGGACAGACACACGGGCAGACACAACGCTGAAGAACCACAAATAGCAGACAGAGCGTTCAATAAGCCCCGGGTGAATTGAAGAAGGTCTCAAAGAGCAGAATTCCAGCTTAAAAATGGCCGCTTCAAGCGCAATTCTGTGCCCTTGTGGATAAACGAGGCAGGGGCAGAATACGCACTCGGTTTTCGGTTGGCCTTTGTTACCAGTGCATTATGAGATTTTCACCATGAGTCTGCTTTCGCGGGGCAAATTTTCAGTATTGGAGAGAAATCATTTTTGTGTTTAGCCTGATGGGGACACTGAAAGACCAGCCATTTAGAAACGACTCAAATGTTGAGTTTGAGACGTATTGAAGGCAAAAGGAGGTACTGAAGCGACTGTTATAACAGGTCCAAAGCAAGGATACTTTATGGATGTACTTTATGATATGCTGCCATTGGACAACACATTTTTTTTTTGCCATTGACAAGACATGGACCGCTAAGCCTTTTTCTGAAGAAGTGCTGAAATGGTTGAACAGCTGATGGGTGCCTGTGCAGAAGCGCTGGGATGCCAGGATGACGAGGAGGACGTGGGCCCGAGTGCGGCAGAATCACTCGGACTCATTCACAAAGCTGGGGGTTTTCTTGTTGCTATGGAAGTGATGACCTGGTTTCCTTGGTAGCGAAGGAGAGGTTTCTGCCGCATTTCTCTGTGCAGCGGCCTGCGTGGAAACCAACGGAGGATGAAGGATTTCTTTCTTTCACATTTTTTTTTCCTGTGAAGAAAAGAACATCATTCCTGTGCCTTATGAAGAAAATCCCCCCCCCCCAAAAAAAAGCCTAAGACATTGGTTTGCCCCCTTAAATGATTCAATCGTATTGCATTGCAAGGCAGTAATATTTATATGTGGCCAATATAATTGGATAATCTAATCAATCAGCGCTGGACGACTCCACCTGCTTTGGGTTATTCTTTCACTAATCAGTCAGTGTAAAAACACCTGCCTAATCTAGAGAGAGATCTAGAGTGGATGTGGATTGGGTTTGTATCCCTGTGTGGTGAGAGGATTGGGTTTGTATCCCTGTGTGGTGAGAGGATTGGGTTTGTATCCCTGTGTGGTAATAGTAGCTGTGGATTGGGTTTGTATCCCTGTGTGGTGAGAGTGGCTGTGGGTTGGGTTTGTATCCCTGTGTGGTAATAATAGCTGTGGATTGGGTTTGTATCCCTGTGTGGTAATAATAGCTGTGGATTGGGTTTGTATCCCTGTGTGGTAATAGTGGTTGTGGATTGGGTTTGTATCCCTGTGTGGTAATTGGCTGTGGTTTGGGTTTGTATCCCTGTGTGGTGAGAGTGGCTGTGGATTGGGTTTGTATCCCTGTGTGGATTGGGTTTGTATCCCTGTGTGGTAATAGTGGCTGTGGTTTGGGTTTGTATCCCTGTGTAGTGAGAGTGGATGTGGATTGGGTTTGTATCCCTGTGTAGTGAGAGTGGCGGTGGATTGGGTTTGTATCCCTGTGTGGTAATAGTGGCTGTGGATTGGGTTTGTATCCCTGTGTGGTAATAGTGGCTGTGGTTTGGGTTTGTATCCCTGTGTGGTAATTGGCTGTGGTTTGGGTTTGTATCCCTGTGTGGTGAGAGTGGCTGTGGATTGGGTTTGTATCCCTGTGTGGTGAGAGTGGCTGTGGATTGGGTTTGTATCCCTGTGTGGATTGGGTTTGTATCCCTGTGTGGTGAGAGTGGCTGTGGATTGGGTTTGTATCCCTGTGTGGTGAGAGTGGCTGTGGATTGGGTTTGTATCCCTGTGTGGATTGGGTTTGTATCCCTGTGTGGTAATAGTGGCTGTGGATTGGGTTTGTATCCCTGTGTGGTAATAGTGGCTGTGGTTTGGGTTTGTATCCCTGTGTGGTAATTGGCTGTGGTTTGGGTTTGTATCCCTGTGTGGTGAGAGTGGCTGTGGATTGGGTTTGTATCCCTGTGTGGTGAGAGTGGCTGTGGATTGGGTTTGTATCCCTGTGTGGATTGGGTTTGTATCCCTGTGTGGTGAGAGTGGCTGTGGATTGGGTTTGTATCCCTGTGTGGTGAGAGTGGCTGTGGATTGGGTTTGTATCCCTGTGTGGATTGGGTTTGTATCCCTGTGTGGTGAGAGTGGCTGTGGATTGGGTTTGTATCCCTGTGTGGTGAGAGTGGCTGTGGATTGGGTTTGTATCCCTGTGTGGATTGGGTTTGTATCCCTGTGTGGTAATAGTGGCTGTGGTTTGGGTTTGTATCCCTGTGTAGTGAGAGTGGATGTGGATTGGGTTTGTATCCCTGTGTAGTGAGAGTGGCGGTGGATTGGGTTTGTATCCCTGTGTGGTAATAGTGGCTGTGGATTGGGTTTGTATCCCTGTGTGGTAATAGTGGCTGTGGTTTGGGTTTGTATCCCTGTGTGGTAATAGTGGCTGTCGATTGGACCTCAGTCTGTTACTGAGGAAGTGATCAGTATTCATAAGGTTGACGTGGTAACTCAGCCGTGTGTCCGTTGCCCACGGCGACAGCGGGGCCGGTTTTTTTATGCCTCCTCTGGGGAGTCTTGGTTCCTGAGTGAAGGGGCGTCAGGTGGACGGCTGTTAGTGCTGGCACGTTGCGTCACACCATTTAAAAAAAAAAAAAAGAAAAAAGAAAGAGAATCCAAAATCGATGAGACTCATTGGATCTCTTTACGAGCTGCTGCTTGACGTCAGCCAATGAAACAACGCTTTCCACACCTGTCTAACTCCGGAGTGCGCCGCGCAGGGAGCTTCATATAAAAAAATTCTTCATGTGCCGCTGTGAAGACACGTCCCCTGAAAAGCTGTTTGTGTTCAGGCATTTGTGTCATGTCTTTCTCTGTAGGTGAATAAATACCCCACATTCCCGTCAGGGAGGGTAGAGAGAGGGGAGGGGAGGGGAGGGGAGGGGGGGTTGGTGGGCGGCGCCCAACCTCTGCCCCGCCCTGAGCGGTCCATCATCGCTCTGGAGCAGTGAGAGCTGTGCGCTCGGTTCAACGGCATCACTGGGAGAGGTAACCACGGCAACGCGAGTTGCCTTTGAAGACGGTATCACTTTGATCAGGCGACATCAAATAGTGATACTAGAGGAGCAGAAGAAAGCGCTCTCTCTCCCTCTCTCTCTCTCTCTCTCCGTCTCTGATTGGATTACTTTAGTGTGCTCGCCCCAGCTGCACTTCATTTCATTACCCCGTGAAGTACAGTATTGCGTTACAGTAAACGCATTTCACGTATCATTATTTAGCGATCTGCTCCGCGACTTAATGCTCTAATCTGGAAGCAGCAGGCAAGGCCGCGGTGGGAAGGTACCGCGTGCGGTAAGATCGCCACGCCTCAGTGCTGTAGCACAACAGAGGCTTGGGCTGTAAACCAGAGATCATATACGCAAGCATGCACAAGATAACACAAGCATGCGTATTACATAACCAACCAAGGAAATATTACATTCTGACAGCATACATATTTTTTTTTAAAGAAAAAAGAAAAAGACAATTTCTTTCATTTCTTCATTTTCTGGGGCCTTTAATTTGTGTCTGCTGTAGGAAAAGCTTATTATTATTAGTATTATTATTATTATTATTCTGACCATTTACAGTTGAAGCTTTTGAACATCAGCCTGTATCTGCAGTGAAATGTGAAAAATATTAATATTAACATTGGTCATCGTTGTCGTGCTTACATATATATGATGGCTAATAACGTTCTTATCTAAAACAGCACGTCAGATGTCACCAGGGATACAAGGTGATGATGCACTATTGGGCTGAGTATGATAGGGTGAACTAAAATACGAGTATGACGCATGACATGAAAGTGCGTGCATAGACCCTGCGTTTGTTTATTAGGACGTTCTGAGCTCAAGCTGGTGATTCAGTAGGTGTGTACCCTGTTGTGCAGGGAGGGAGATGCATAATTCCAGGTTTCGTAATTGTCAGTATGGTGGTGTAGTGCTGGGGCTGGTCACTGCGGCCAGGCAGTGCCGTGACAGGTGGTGATTGGTGAGGCTGAGACCGACACTGTCCGTGGTGCTGAAATCCTGTAGTTGAGGTTCACACTGTCCAAGGTCCTGAAGGCCTGTAGTTAAGGTTCATACTGTCCAAGGTCCTGAAGGTCTGTAGTTAAGGTTCACACTGTCCAAGGTCCTGAAGGTCTGTAGTTAAGGTTCACACTGTCCAAGGTCCTGAAGGTCTGTAGTTAAGGTTCACACTGTCCAAGGTCCTGAAGGTCTGTAGTTAAGGTCCTGAAGGTCTGTAGTTAACACTAGAAAGGCCGTTTTTCTTCCCTCCTCCCTGTATAGCCAGGCCTGAGGCCCTGCGGCATCAGGCTTGTCCAGCATTACAGCATCGATTTCTGCGCCCACAGTGTCCTAATTTCATAAGGGTTATGAAACCGTATGTTGCGAAACTATTTATTTATTTATTTATTTTTAAAATAAAGGACACGACTGTATCGGTTTCAACATTTTTATTTCTAAAATGTTGTGGGTTTTGTTATATAGGCCAAGGGGAAAACATATCCAGGCGTATTACCTGCACACTGAGAAAAGCGTGGAAATGTGCGAAACACGACAAAACGCGATAAGCTACAAAGCAATTAAAGAAATACAAAACGCAATATTTCTTTAAAGCCATTTCTTCTTTCATAACAAATTCGGTAGCCTGTGCTTCTCGCTTCCCCTTGCTTTTTTTTCCCCCCCTGCTGTTCGGAGTGCACTTTCACATGCACGCACTGTCTCCCTCCTCTTACTCATCAAATCCTCTCACTCATCAGATCCACAGAGAACACACAGCTGCGCTGCTATACGTGAGCAGGAACCACGCACAAATTGGTTACACTTAACGTGGTCGCCTTTAGCCGCATTCTGATTGCCAGCCAGGCAATCACAGAATCGCAGTTTCAGTGAAAACACCGAGGCATTGTCTCCACATGGTTATAAACTCATCATTTTTTAAGACTACAATGCCCGCAAGTATTCGTCTCTCCCCCTAACGTCTTCTTCAACTTCATCACACGATTCCAGTGAATTAATTTTGAATGATTATGTGTGTGCTAGTGCTTGAAGAAGCAATTTGTATCAAACTGTTGGTCATTCAGTTGCGTAATAGTGTGCGGGAGGAGAGAGTGACACATTTGCATCTGGGTACCATCTCCTGCTGCCTATTGTTTAGCAAGGGGCTTTTTGTGAAGAAAATGTTGTGGCACAAACTGCTTGTATTTTTTTTTACTGGACTAGATTTTTTAGAATTTAAAAAATGCAGTTATTTTGAGCTCAGATATTTAGGAAATGTTGTGGAAGGAGAGAAAGAGCAGGGTATTGCATTTACAGCGGTAAAGTAATTAAAATTACTCTGTTCTTTCTAGAGTTAAGTTTGGTGCTGTCCGTGGTCCTGAAGGTCAGTCGATGACACTGACTCTGTCCATGGTCCTGAAGGTCAGTAGTTAAGGCTGACTGTCCATGGTGTTGAAGGTCTGTAGGTCACACTGACTCTGTCCATGGTCCTGAAGGTCAGTAGTTAAGGCTGACTTGTCCATGGTGTTGAAGGTCTGTAGATCACACTGACTCTGTCCATGGTGTTGAAGGTCTGTAGATCACACTGACTCTGTCCATGGTGTTGAAGGTCTGTAGCTCACACTGACTCTGTCCATGGTGTTGAAGGTCTGTAGATCACACTGACTCTGTCCATGGTGTTGAAGGTCTGTAGCTCACACTGACTCTGTCCATGGTGTTGAAGGTCTGTAGATCACACTGACTCTGTCCATGGTGTTGAAGGTCTGTAGATCACACTGACTCTGTCCATGGTGTTGAAGGTCTGTAGATCACACTGACTCTGTCCATGGTGTTGAAGGTCTGTAGATCACACTGACTCTGTCCATGGTGTTGAAGGTCTGTAGATCACACTGACTCTGTCCATGGTGTTGAAGGTCTGTAGTTAGGGCTGACTCTGTCACCTGGGTCTTGGCTCACCAGCTTTGGGAGATGATAGAAAACTTGTACTGAATCCGTAGATTAACTTTTTTTTTATTTTATTTTATTTTTATTTTTTTAAACCAGAAGCAGAGAGCTGTCAGGTGCCAGAGGAGTAGCTTTCTGTTCTCTTCTCCTCTCATCACATCACATTACCTAGTGCTGGCACGTTGCGTCACACCATTTGCAGAAAATAGAATCCGGAATCAATGGATCCCTTCACGAGCTTCTGCTTGACATCGGCCAATGAAACGCTGCTTTTCACACCTGTCTAACTCCGGAGTGCACCGCGTGTCATTTTTTTTATTACAGGGAGCTTAACGTCGCAACTTGTTTCATGTGCTGATGTGAAGACACGTCCCCTGAAAAGCTGCTAGTGTTCAGGCATTTGTGTCATTGTCTTTCTCTGTAGATTAATAAATACTCCATATTCCCGGGCAAGGAGGGGAGAGGGGAGTATCATCACATCACATGGCCATTATGTTATGGCTCTTGTATTACTAGTATTTCGAAAACTTTTCAATATTTATTCTCAGTTTGCAATGGCCTCATTTCACAGTACAGTCCACCTCCCCACTATCAACCCCCCATTCCCCCCACCCCCCACCCCTCATTTTGGCTCACACACACCGTGTCTTTTTGTCTTCACAGTCCAGCTTGCTTAGTGACTCACTCCACTTCTTTGACAACTTCTGTCCAAAGCAAACAGTCCCGTCTGTCAGACTGAAGATATTACTCATTTCGGCATTTCTCACCAAAAAAAAAAGAGAAAGGATTATTTATTTTTCCCACGCCTGGTGTCTGATGCAGTCTGGTCTGGGCTGGGCTGGGCTGGGGAGGACTCACAATGCCAGTGGCCAGTAATTCCACTGGCGTTTCTCTGTGCACCAGCTCTTAAATAACAGCAGAGTCTGGGGCAGTAGGCCAGACCCTGGCCCTGATTGGTGCAGGGCTCCTCCTTTATTATTCATGGGACTGTGAAAGGTCTTCTCCTCCCAGAGAAACTCCCCTGAGTCAATGGGAATGTCATATGATACTGTTTACGGAACTCTGCTAATTAGCAGCCGTTTAATAGATCACTCAGTGAGTGTATATATTTCACAACATTGCAACTGAACGTTTAATGATAAGAGGTTCTTTGATGTGACACAGTTGTCTTTTTGAATATTCAGTGGGAGGTGCTGCATAATATGATGGCAGACTGCAGTTATTTTGATGGTTGATTATTCTTTGATTGATGTGATATATTAGTCTATGAAGGTCCTTGGGTTTTATAGACAAGTCAAACAGAGTAAAATAGATTGTTGTGTGCTGAGCAAACATATATAAATTAAGTGACTTTTTTAATTTAAATTAAGTGGTTTTTGTGCTGTACTCTGCTGTACTATGCTGTGCTGTACTGTGCTGTACTGTGCTGTGCTGTGCTGTACTGTGCTGTACTATGCTGTGCTGTGCTGTACTGTACTGTACTGTGCTGTACTATGCTGTGCTGTACTGTACTGAACTGTGCTGTACTGTACTGTGCTGTACTATGCTGTGCTGTACTATGCTGTGCTGTGCTGTACTGTGCTGTACTATGCTGTGCTATGCTGTGCTGTACTATGCTGTGCTGTGCTGTGCTGTACTGTACTGTACTATGCTGTGCTGTACTATGCTGTACTATGCTGTGCTGTGCTGTGCTGTACTGTACTGTACTATGCTGTGCTGTGCTGTGCTGTGCTGTACTATGCTGTGCTGTGCTGTACTGTGCTGTGCTGAGTAAACTGATTATTCACTCTCTCCACAGGCTGAAGCAGGACATTTCCCCCAAGGATTCTGTTCATGGATTTTGCCCGCATGCAGTCTTGCGCGCTCCAATCGTCTTCATTAGAGGCCAGAGCGGGTGGGCGGACTGACAGGTGACTCTGAGGAGCGACGCAGATGGGAGAGGTTGCCTAGAAACGGCCAGGAAATGGCGTGGTGCAACGACAGCTCCCCGGAGGCCTGTTTTCGGACGGAGCTGAACGCCACCGACGGCCCGCCGCCCGGCGACCGCGCCCTGATGCCGGTCACGCTCAGGGTGGCGCTGGCCGCCGTCATGATCTTCATGATCGCCATCGGCTTCCTGGGCAACGCCATCGTCTGCCTGATCGTGTACCAGAAGCCGGCCATGCGCTCGGCCATCAACCTGCTGCTGGCCACCCTGGCCTTCTCCGACATCATGCTGTCGCTGCTCTGCATGCCCTTCACCGCCGTCACCGTGGTGACCGTCCACTGGCAGTTCGGCGGGGACTTCTGCCGCGCCTCCGTCATGCTCTACTGGTTCTTCGTCCTGGAGGGCGTGTCCATCCTGCTGATCATCAGCGTGGACCGCTTCCTGATCATCGTGCAGCGGCAGGACAAGCTGACGCCGCACCGCGCCAAGGTGATGATCGCCGCCTCCTGGGCGCTGTCCTTCAGCGTGGCGCTGCCCTCGGTGGCGGGCTGGACGGCCGTGGAGGTGCCCGCGCGGGCGCCCCAGTGCGTGCCGGGCTACAGCGAGTCCCTGGCGGACCGCGGCTACGCCGTGCTGCTGGCGGTGGCGGTGTTCTTTGTGCCGTTCGGCGTCATGCTGTACTCCTACCTCTGCATCCTCAACACGGTGCGGCGGAACGCCCTGCGCATCCACAACCACGCCGACACCCTCTGCCTCAACCAGGTCAGCAAGCTGGGCCTGACCGGCCTGCAGCGCCCCCCGCAGGTCAACGTGGACATGAGCTTCAAGACGCGGGCCTTCACCACCATCCTCATCCTCTTCATCGGCTTCTCGGTGTGCTGGCTGCCGCACACGGTGGTCAGCCTGCTGGCCGTCTTCAGCCGCCGGTTCTACTTCAGCGCGTCCTTCTACCCCGTCAGCGTCGGGGTGCTGTGGCTCAGCTACCTGAAGACCGTCTTCAACCCCATCATCTACTGCTGGAGGATCCGCAAGTTCCGCGAGGCCTGCCTGGAGTTCATGCCCAAGACCTGCCGCATCTTCCCCAGGGTCCCCGGCCGCAGCCGGCGAAGGATCCGGCCCAGCAACATCTACGTGTGCAGCGAGATCCAGTCAGCCGTGTGAGGCTGAGCCGCCCGTGCGAGCAAAAACCGCTCGCTTGGTTACCTCACACACCTGGCAAACACTCCCCCCCCTCCATCTGTCATACACCTGCACCCTCCCATTTTAATGTCACGCACCTTCCCTTTCGTCCTTCATACACCTGAACATTCACCAGCCTCTTCTCACACACCTCCCTCCCCTCACACACCTGTCTCCCTCACACACCTGTCTCCCCTCACACACCTGCCTCCCTCACACACCTGCCTTCCTCACACACCTGTCTCCCCTCACACACCTGACTCTTCTCTCTCATCTCCCTCTCCTCACACACCTGCCTCTCTCACACACCTAACTCTTCTCTCTCATCTCCCTCTCCTCACACACCTGCCTTCCTCACACACCTATCTCCCCTCACACACCTGACTCTTCTCTCTCATCTCCCTCTCCTCACACACCTGCCTCCCTCACACACCTGACTCTCTCACATACCTGAACTCACTCCTGTCACGACAGGATATTGCTGAAGACTGTTTGAAGAGCGGATACGTTCTCAGTGTGGTGCAAATTTATGAACTAACAAACATATTGTAACATGTTTTCACATGGAGTGTGTTTTTCTAACACGCAGAACTCAGGCACTGAGGCAGAACTCAATGTCATTGTGCAGAAACCTCACCTGACATTTGAGCGTCAGTATGCTGAGACTGTATATATTCCAGCAGTTTGCCAGTTTTTTTAAATCCGGGTGGTCATGTTTATATGTCTTTGGAACTTGTGTGAGTGAAAATGAAAATACCCTTTTCATCATGAACCACATTCCTGTCTGTGTCAAGGGACGAGAGGTCTCCTTGCAGGAATCTGATCTGTGCAGAAGCTGCCGTTTGTGAGGTCACAATTGATGCAGGTTTTAGGGGGGGCGACTGTCATACCCCATGCCTGGGGCCACCAGCACAAATATTCTCCTAGCAAATCAGGCACATGATCCCCGTTCCACAAATTGTTTAGTCTGGCCTTTGGTGCAGAATAAGATTTTTTTCCATCTCTGTATCAGTACTGGCATGCAGCTGAAAGGCAGAATCTTCATTTTTGAGGATCGTTTTTTTTTTGGGCGGGGGGCGGGGGGCGGGGGGCAGTGGTGGACGAGCTTCACCTCGGTTACATTGTAAAGCCGTACAGCTGCACCGCCAGCTAAACCGACCCATTTTTCTTCAGGGGACTGAGTAAGTGTGGAATTCATGAGTGAGTGGGATTGCGCAGGATTGCTCTCGCGCGATGACTAATGCGATGATTATGTTCATGAACAGGTGTCTGCAGATCTGACAACAGTCAGTGCAGTTTTTGTGTTCCAGCAAGGTGACGAGACATGCCACCCCCCTTAAAAGGGGTGAAACCTTATATTTTTGTGATGACTAAGTGGTGAGTTTTAATTCTTTTAACCCCCTTTCAACCATAAAAATGACATTTTTGGACTTTTCATACTTACCATTTTTATTTTGCGACAGATGTCATAACAGCACACAAATGATACTGTACATACCAACCCGACTGCATTCATAAAGTTCTCCCTTGCTGCACTGCAGAACTGCAGGATAGATGGGGTGATTTTAGCATGGTCTCATGTTATAAACGTGTACTAGCCTGACTGGGGAGAGGGGTTGGAAATGAGCCCAGCTATGAACATTAACTGTGGCACATCTGTGTCTTGTTTTAACTTGTAAACAATGTTAAATTGCATTGTCCCCAACACATGAAATAAAAAATATGACAGGAAGAACTCATTTATCCTGTATGAATTCTATGAAAAACATTACATTGCTGAATGTCACATACATAATCCTGGGGAGACATTGTCTCTGGGTTGAGAATGAAGCATACAGAATCTGAAGAATATTCCAGAAGTTGTTTGTGCATTTTACCTTCAAGGTTTTCAAGGAATTTTGTGGGACGTGCACAAAGAACAAAACCCTACTGTGGCTCCTTTAAGACGGTGAGCAAGCATTTTCTTGATTCAAACTGGTTCAGTACCTTGTGCGTTGAGTGTTCCAGCTCCCCGTGGCCCCCAGGGAGTTCAGGGCCTTCACCAGGGGCCCTGCAGCAGTCCCATCCAGCTCAGTGGCGGGGGCCAAAAACCATTTCTCTCAGAGGCTGGAGTTTCTGTCAGGGAGGGAATAATGCAGGTCCATACCTGACGGTGGGATTGAGGCTTTTCCCACAATCAGATCCCCTTACTTTTGATTCCGGAGCAGGTGATTTTGGGAATGGGGGACACTTGCTTGATTGAGTGATGTCATTCAGCTGTCTCTGGAGCAACACACAGGGGGGTAGGGCGCTGTTTCCGGACGAGAACCAACTGGGTGTTCACAGCGCTGACCACCACCGTGCCACACTCAGAATTTAGCATTCTTTCGCTAGCCTGGCTGTGTGAATATTTACTGTCAGAAGCAGAGAGTTTCAGATACACTGTACATGCTCATTTTAAATGTGTGCATTGAATGGGGACTGATTCATCCACTGTTGATGAGATGCCTGAGATGTGTTCAAAGCAATACATGTGGCCTTTAAAAAATTTGATTAAATATTTGTTTGTTTCCATGGACGTTAACTGATTATAATGTTCTATTAGCCTGATACTGTTGCTTTTTAAACTTTGTTTTTCTACCCCGATATATTGAATGCTCGCTGCGAACAGATGGCTGAGATAAATGCTTCCAACTTCAACTCAAGTACAGGGGTGTTGGGCAGTCTGTGGGGGGTGGGGGGTGGGGGGTGTTTAAGACACCACCCAAAACTGCTTCCCTTTGAAGTAAGGAACATTTGTGAAACAACTTGTCTCTCAATCAATCTTTAGAGTTCAATCAGAGGCAGAAGTAAAACCAGCATCAACATAAGACAGACTCTGTGGACAAAAACTCCTGAATGATGTACCTTTTAGGTCTGGGTATATACAGTGAGTCCATCTCGCGTGATGTCAGAACATCCAGCACTGTGTAGCAGCTTACCTGTTGCAGAACCACAAAGACAAGGTTGTTTGCGATTTGAAATGGGAGATAAGAGAGGTTATATTGCCCACATTAACTTCCTTACCGAGTGACAGGCTGGGAGGTGATCTGCAAATATTTGCATTTCTTCTTGAATGAACTGATGTAGCGTACAACCGGTGTTAATGCAATTGGACGCAGGAACAAACCAGAAGAACAGTACATCTCTCGCCTCGTTGTCTCCCCCTGCAGGGTGAAAACGGAAGGGCTAATTATCCACAGGCAGCACTGCGGGGAACGCCGCTGCTTCACGTCGCTTGCCGCGAGGCTAAAAACAGCTGCTCAAGGTGCGATGATGACTCACACCCCGAGAAGCTCTCGTGGGCTGAGAGATTTCACACAGCACATTTTGTCCTATTTTCTCATAAGGACACAACGCGCTTTTTAAAAATAAATGCTCTCACCCTGGTGGAACAGCGCAGGCTTGAACGTTAACTTTAGGAACGTCAGGCAGCAGTTTTGTTAAGCTGTGAAATCATGTTGAAGGCGGCAGCATAACTCTCCAAAAGTTAGGTGGCAGTGTAGCATAGTGGTTAGGAAACTGGGATTGTGACTGGGAAGTTGTTACAGTTACACTGCCGTTGTACCCTTGAGCAAGATAATTAACCGGAATTGTTTCAGTATACAGCTCTATAAATGGATGGTAGGTAAAGAATCACTTCGGATAAGATCTGCTTATGATGGGTCCCCTCCTGGTTCCCCGCCTCCTGGTCTGGTATGGAAAATGTATCTATCTCTCGGTCCGCAAGAACAATCCAAAACCCCCGACCCCTCTCCCCCACAACTCGCCACCCAGGTCCGTAAGCGCAAATCTCTCGTTATAATCTTTATTATATATAAGAGAGTTGTTTGACTGCCTAGAATAAACTCTTTACTATTTGTGATATGTGCCATTGAAGACCACACTGAGTCAGGATTTTTTTTTAAAAACCTCGCAAGCATGGGACATTCGCGCGTGGGAACTCCGACAGCTGCGCCTCTCTCACCTTCATGTGTGATCGCAAAGCATCTTGGGACATATATGGCTAAAAATGGCCGACTACAGCACTGGACGACAAGGGAAGGATAGATCTACGCGAAATGATGCCTCTAACACGGATCTCCTATTACACCCTGAGCTTCTGTCCCGGGACTTCATTCAATTGGTGTTACACGAGGTCAGAGGAATGAAATGTTTTTGGTTCAAAGCAGTAATTTCTGGTAATAGCTAGCCGGCATTGGCTGCACAGCTACTGCTAACGTTAGCTAAGCTAGCTGGCGTTCATGTCAGTCCCGGCTAAATTAATGTTACCGCCGTTGCGAATCATGACACCGACATTTCACCGATTGCCAAGGAGTTTGCACTAACAGTGAATCTTGCGATCAAAACGGCCAGTTATCTTACAGAAGTTTTAACTCTAACTGCAACAGAGTGGCTAGGTAGCAGGCTCATTAGCTAACCGAACTTAGTCTAAATAGGTAGAAATTTCCAGTGCGGGGCGTTGCAATGATGTAATGGCTAATGAAATTAGCTAACCAGCTGTCTGTCCTGTTTCGCTAGCTTACTAACCTTTACAATAGAGTAGTGGTCGCGAAAACTTGCTACCACAGAACTCCGTGGAGGTAATGCTTTCCAAACTGTAGTATAATGCGTTAGATGTCTTTAGAGACCCGTTCAAAGTGGCACGTTGCTACATGCGTGTGGAAAAACTGCGTTGGGTACAGGAAACAAAAAACAAACAGCTTTGTATTCAGGTTCACCTTTGATCATAAACCAGCACTTGTTATTGTAGCTTGCTGTATGTTGCGATGTTGGTTTCGCTCTAGGTAATGCACCCTTAAGCGCTGTGAAAGTGCTTATGGTAAGCTTCATTTGGCACACTTTCACGTGGTGGGGGTCGCAAAGTGTATTTGCTCATTATATATTGCATTTAAATGCTCGGAAACTCTTGTGATTGACAGTCAGACGGAAAGATCGTTTAGAGGAGGTAAAGCTTGAGGCAGTTTGAATGTCGAAGCAGTGTTACTTTTGTGCTGGGTGTGCCAACTGCGGTAGGCTGGGGGTTAGGGAACAAAAGTAGGGAGATACTAGCATCACATGTACATACATATTACATTACATTTCCTGCAGTCCAACTCGTACCCAGTTATTACACAGATAACATTCTTTACATACAACCCGTTCATACAGCTACTGTATACTGCAGGGCTGCAGTCGGGGGTGTGGGGGTCCTGCTGTTCTGGGCCCTGGGCCTAGGCCTCTGATGGCAGGCTCAAGTCTATTCTGTGACCGTTTTTAAATGTAATTATTATGCTGAGTGATGTTGTAATTAATGAATAATTCAGTATAATTCTGTATACATTTAATCCCAGCTGTATATTTCTCTGAAGCAGTTCAGGCTAAGCAGCTTGCTCTAGGGTACAACAGCAGTGCCACAGCAGGGAATAAAAACATAGAACGTACTCGCACAGCCCTGGAGTTACCAGGTCAGTTCCCTGCCCGCTGTGCCACAACACTGCCCCCTGCAGCTCACTGTCCCTCCCTGCAGAGGAAGATCGGGGCGGGAGAGCGCAGCGAGGCGAGCCAAGACCGGCTGACGGACCTGTACCTGCAGCACGTCATCCCCCTACCGCAGCGGGACCTCCCCGACAGCCGCTGGGGCCGGAGGGTGGGGCGGAACAGGCCACGCCCCTCGCCGGGCCACGCCCACAGAGGCACACACAGGTGAGGCAGGGGAGAGCTTGACCGGGTTCAGTAGGTGCGGTGGCAAGTCGAAGCTTGCGTTGCTGTGACACCAACCACCCACACAAAGAGCACTGCTGCTCAGTAGAATCAGGGTGGGGCTGTCATTTAGGCTATAGTGCTGTCAAAAGTGTTTGCCCTCTTCCTGATTTCCTCTATTATTGCTTATTTGTCACACTGAATGGTTTCAGATCTTCAGGCAAAGTGCAGTATTATACGAAGGAAAACACATGATTTCATTTATTTAATGAAAAAAGTTATCAAATGCCCATATCACCCATGTGAAAAAGTAATGAATTTTTTTCATTAAATTAATTCAATAATAATTTTTAAATGTGTTTTGTGTTCTCTCAGTTTCCCTTTGTCTAATATTACAACGATCTGAAACCATTCAGTGTCACAATATAGAGGAAATTAGGAAGGAAACAAATACCTTTTCATGGCACTGTATATTCTATTCGGTATAAGCACATCGTCTCCTGTTGAAGTGTGTTGTATTTGGGCCTGTAATGTGAAGGGTAGGCCCTTTAAGAGTTTCACATTTGTATTGAATGGTGGAATGCGTTTGTTTATTTCCTGCTCCAGTCCTGGCGGCGAGAACACGCGGAAGAGGCCGCTGATCGTGTTCGACGGCAGCTCCACCAGGACCGGGGCCGTCAAGCTGAAGAAGCCGGAGTCGGGCTCCGGTACGGACCGCCTGAAGCCCCCGCCCTCGGGGAGCCTGGCCAACCCCATCCGCAAGCTGTGCGGCCCCCCCTCCAGCCCGGCCGGGACCCCCGTCAGCCCCCCGGGGAGCACGAGCAGGAGCCCCGCGGGGAACGGGCGGACGGGGTCGCCCGCGTCGCCGCCGCCTGCGGTCGCCACGGCAACGGTCGCCGCGACAGCGGTCGCCACGGCAACGGTTGCCGCGACAGCGGTCGCCACGGCAGCGGTCCGAGTGAAGCGGCAAGCAGCTCAAGAGCGGGAGTGCGACAGCTCGGTGCGTTGGCTGTCAGAACACCTTTCAGCTCAGTCATTTATCTATGTGGATCATTATCCTTACTGATATTTACGATGTATACGATTGTGGAGTATATGAACGTAGAGTATGTGTAACATAGAACATCAAGTATATATATATATGGAGTATATGAGTGTAGAGCAGACCTGGGTCAAATTCGTATTTGCTTTGGATTCAAATACTTTTCTGCGCTTTACTGATCTTGTCTGGTGTATTGGAACCAATGAAATACTCTCAAAAAGTGCAAACCCCGCCTTCTGGTCATATTGGCAGGCTCAGTTACACCAGGCAAGATCAATGGAGCACCGAAAAGTATTTGAATCCAAAACAAATACATATTTGACCCAGGTCTGGTGTAGAGCATATATAGAGTATATGAGCATAGAGCATGAGTAGAGTGTGTCACAAAGGACTCCCTGGGTACGTGGAAGTATAAAATGCATGGTTTCACCAAACTGCTTGATTTATTGAAGGTGTAGATTCGTTTTGCTCTTCTGATTTAGCATTGCTGTTTCGGCAGGGAGAGCTCAAGTCCCCGGAGGCGAAGAAGAAGATTCAGCATGTGACGTGGCCATGATCCTGTTACCCCCCCCCCCCCCCCTCGCTGCCCCTGGGGGGGGGACTCTGCGCACCTGTCACTCCAGTGCTGAATCCAGGGGTCTCATTCGTCAGAGCCGCACAGCCCCCTGGGAAACCCCAGCTCAAGCCTTCCTCCAGAACCTCCCCACCACCGTCACCCTGGAAACAGCCCCGTGGAACCTCCAAGTGCACTTACACCGCGGAGAACAGACGGACTTCTCCAGAATCTTCCCGATGTGACGCAGTTGGCCATCCTCAGAGATCGTGCTTCCCTGTGTGTAATTCAAGTTGAAGAATTGAAGTTGAAGGTCATTATATTTCTACTTTCTGTCCCCCTGCCCACCCCCCCCCCCCCAAAAGAGACATTGGAATGACTTTCTGTTGAAAGTTTTGACTCCAACTTTATTGCAGGTGTTCAGCGGTAGTGGACCACTCAAATATGTTGCCGTCGGTCTTTTTGGCGGATTTCTCTGAAGGTTTGGGAGTGGGAGTGGCTTGTGGATTTTGTGACAGAGCTCAAACGACTGTTACGGAGTCGGTTTCTGCAGGGACATCTAAAGACCGGAGCGGACCGGATCACATCAGAAGCGTTAGCTAAGCGTCGCTCAGATAGCAGCTTAACAAAAGCAACGGCCACCGATAGCAGAGCGACGCTCGGAATGCTGGGGCCCTGGTTGCCGCCGTCGCGTTCGGCTAAAGACGCGTTAAAAAGGGGTTTGGCGTGAAGGGACCTTCCGTGGATGGAAGTGAGGTCGTTCCCCGTATGTCTCTGTATCATAATGACCTGTGGCTGTTTGTAAAGATTTAGTGTCCTTTTCTACAGTGTGTGCTGTCTTCCAGTGCAGTCTCCACAATCCAGACAGGTGCGTAAAGAAGGAAAGGCCAGGCTTTGTGGATGCGAGCTCTGGGTGTTTTACAGTCGAGTACTGATCGTCGATGATGTGTGATTGGTCGTTTTGTCGCGTGATGGAAGATTTGAAGTAGCATCACGTATTTTTACAGTTAAACTGAAAGCGTCACCGTGTGTGAAATGTGTGTACATAAAATAAATAGGATTTGGAAGTTATTCGTCTCAAATGTGATTTGTTTTCTCAGGAAAATGTATATCCCCTGTACAGCCCCCAGAGGGCGCCAGAGACTATTATTTTTTTGAGACTGTTGGTACTGACTGGTGAACTTACACAAGGAATTTTTTTTAATGATATTGAATCATTTTGAACAGGATTAGCCGGTATTCACATGGAATCTAAAAATTGTTCAGTTTTAGTATTAACCCCTTAAGTCACACCGACCTGCACAGTATCCTGGTCTGTGTGGGTTTATTTGCATTAATTTCTGTTTTTTTAAAATAGTGAAATATTACATATGTGTTACATATGTGGCATGGCGACAGTACTGTGGATATATGAAATGTCATATCTCCTGTTTATATACACTCTCTGGAAGATGAGCCCATCTCTGAGCAGTACTAGCCAAGCAGTCCCTCAGTATATCCATGGACAGCATAAATTCTCCCCAGTACACAACCAGCCAGTGGCAAGCTATTATAGTGATGACTGCAAAGCATTTTAGCCAGTGAAATGACGTTTCTAACCGTGTATAGGTTCTTGGGCTTGCATAAAAGAACACGGATTGTTTATCCTGCATATGCAAACCATACATTTTTCAGTACGTATGCTGAGAATGTTGCACAATGGCAAACAAAAAGTTCTAGAGACTTTTAGGTTATTTTACAACAAAAATTTATTTTTCAATGCCTAAGCCTAAATGGAAGACTTGACATTTGGAGGCCTTGGAAGAAATCACTTCACGTCTGAGTGAATATTTCTCAGGCAGACGGTGAAAATGGCTTTGACTCCACAGCGAAGGACTCAATCCCATTTTATATCGGTGAGCATCTAGATCCATTCTCAAAATGTTTTTATTATTGTTCAGTACGCTTATAAATAAGGAGTAGGCCTATGAATAATAAATGTGGCATGTGATCCAATCAAAAAATATTTTAGGTGGGAAAACCCTTACCACTGTGTTTGAGCCTCTGTTATTTTGTGTCAGTAATATTTAGAGTAATTCTGACTCCTGCAAAACAAATTCCCAAGGGTTATTGCTCAGAAGAGACCAGGATTGTGCCTGTAGTCATAAGGGTTCAAGAATAGCAACCATTTAAGCTGGGCATGCCATTTTCAGGCTTGTCTTAAAAAGGGGGATCTACAGAAAGGGTTAAAATGTTAAAATGTCCTCTACAGAATTATTCTCCAGCTGTGATGTGTACATTCTGTATTATAAAGATAATGAAGGAGATGGTGTTTGATTGGTAAACACTGAGCGGATACCTTGCATCTGTATTAAATATGAAGTTTTATGTGAAGTTCTTTGATGATATTCATGGAGAATTTGGGCGTGGCGGCGGCATCCTCGGCAGACCGGTCGACGCAGTGAAGATTTATGTGCGGCTTTTTTGGAATGCCCAAACGGCTAACGGCCCTGGCTGCGCGTCTGTCGCCGCTTTGTCATCCTGCTCTCTCCGTCAGCTCCCGACGGCTCAGACGGTTGTTTTTCTGGCAGTGTGTGAGAGAGAGAGAGACGGCGTGCGTTTATGGAAAGTTTCGCTCTCGCGTACAGACGGGAATGTGGCGAGGGAAGGAAGCTTCGGGGGCGTCCCGCGCGTGCTGCGTTTGAAGAGCCAGCCCGGAGGAGAACGACAGTTTATAATTAATGGCGTCTTTTCCGAGAAGATTCCTTGAAAGTCGTCTCGAAAAAAGGCGCCAAAAAGAAACTGGTGAGTTCATGCCTCTTTTTGAATTATTATTATTTTTATTTTCCTTCCTGGTGCGTATTGAGCCTTCTGTACATTGAAAGGGCTGAGAGCTCAAATAATCATTAAATTCAGTTGGACCATCAGAATGCGTTACATGGGTGAAATAACGGGATGTGTTTTTTTTGTGTTACTCATTTGTGGTCGTCTTGTGCAGTCTGATCATTCCTCCCATGACCGTAGACCGTGATAGGCTGATATGCTCCGTGCTCTCCTTCGCTGATGACTAGAGGTCACAGTCCATAGACCTCAAGGGATCTGTAAACTGTAAACACAATGGTGTAAAGACTGCCTTTTACCTTCTGAATCCGCACAGTGAGAGACAGCTCGCAAAAATATGTGGCGAATGACTGGGAATACTGTAGACTTCCATAAACTTCCGGGTGGGAATCCCCTGGGCCGTCCTGGAATAATATTCCGGTGGTTAGTATAATGGGTAAGGAACTGGTCTTGTGACCTCAAGAGGTCACAGGTTCGATTCCCGGGTAGCACACTGCCGTTGTACCCTTGTTGATCAAGGTAGTTAACCTGCATTGCTTCAGTATATATCCAGCTGTGTAAATGGATGCAGTGTGAAATGCTGTGTAAAAAGTTGTGTCAGTCACTCTGGATAAGAGCGTCTGCTAAATGCCTGTACTTTACTGTACTGTACTGGTTAAAATAAAGTTTGAGGTCCTAATGGAAAAGGAGGGCTTGTACACCACATTGTTATCCTGTGATGATTTCATGACGGAGTGGGTTTTATTCCAAGCTGAGGGGGTTTTGTTTTATTAATATTTGATCTGAGATAATTTGTTACAAGGCTGGTTCTCTGCCTTCACATTTAGCTGTAGCTTAATGAGGCAAATTATCTGTACAGACACACATTTATGTTCGCTATATATGTGAAAGCTAATTTCAAACAAGTCTCTGTCTGTATTACTGTTTTGTGTCAGATGTAATCATTTAGGCAAATCAATTGGGAGTCTGGGTTTGTTAAAAAAAAAAAAACAGAAAGTAGTGCTTTAAACCCAGTGGAATGGGTGTCTCTCTCTGCAGAAATTCAGTGACTTTTTTTTTTTTTTTTTTGAAGGAAGCCAGCCAGACGCCTGAGATGAAACAAATAGCCAAAAGAGCTTCCTCATACTGCATAAAATTCACCTGCAGTTTTCACAATATGTGATGGTTTTAAATGACTGGAATTGAAATTGAGTGAGTCATCTTATGTAATTGACAGCAAGGGAAGAAAATGGTAATGAAATAACAAATGTGCCTGAACAAAAGAGTTTATTGTCACTTTTACACACAAAGCAACACCATCACATCATAAATTAATATGGCATTTTCATATAGTGTAAATCTCTGTTAGTCACAATGTGTGTTAGCTCACTTTGTATAATATATCATTACTAAGTCATAGCTTAGACAAAAGAGCTATTGTCGGCTTCTTCAAACAGACAAAGAGAAATCCTTCACTTCAGTTAGTTAGATTTTCCTTACCATGTTCATAGTATAATAAGTCTGTGCTTACATGTCATTTAATTTATCTTTGATTCATGCTTCAAAACTTCAGATACATTATCGAAATAGCCATAGGTCAGTGCATGCAGTCAAAAACATCTGAGCTATAAGAACACTTCGGTAAATTCATAAATGTCAGTCCAATAGCATGTTCTGTTAGCAGGAGTAGTCTGTGGTAGTACAAAAAGCTGTTAGTATTTCTTGTGCTTGGACATTGTCGCCGTCGACGTCTCTCTCTCTCTCTCTCTCTAAGGCCCGTGCGTGTGGGACTCCCTTCCTCCCCCGGTGCGTGGGGGGGGGGGGGGGTGTGGGGGAGGGGCCGGGGGGGGGCGCCTCACATGTCTTTGCCGCACTCGGGACACAGGATGTCGTCCCTCTCGGTCAGGAAGCCCCGCCCCACCAGTGACACGGAGCACTTCTTGCAGTTGAAGCAGTCGTTGTGCCACTGGCGCTCCTCGAAAGAGATGTACTTGCTCCCCCCCATGCCTGCAGGGGGAGCAAGCGAGCAGACGAGACGTTGTCATGGCACAGACGTGGCCGTGGGGAGTCACGTACCTTATCAGAGTGATGTCAGTAAGAGATAAGAGTTCTTATTGGCAGAGAAGTAGAGGGGTAGGGAGAGAGAGGGGGGAATAGCATCACTGTACAGCAGGGATCCTTAATCTTATCCAGAAAGGGCCGGTGTGGGTGCAGGCTTTTGCTCCAACCTGGCAGTTACACACCTGATCCTACTAATCAGGTTGCTTGGCAAAGACTCTAGTGGTTGATTAGTTCTGCTGTACAAGAACGGACGCTGCTCATAACTGGACTGTAGTCACAGGTCTGTAGTCGGAGGTCTGCGTTTGGCGGTCTGTACTCGTGTCTGTTTGCCTGAGGGTGTTCTTGCACTGCTGCAGCACAGACCACACGTGCACCCTATTTGAGACTGTGCTGAGGAAGGATCGCGTGAGTGATTAATGTGACTGCAACTGTGAGTGCGCATTCTCTTCAGAGGCAGGAATGTGTGTACAGTGAACCACAGGCCTGCTGCCTGCTGGAAAAATGTCACTTCTCTGTGCGCTGTTGTGGTCTGAGGAGCTGGGCGGGTGTGTTTCTGTTTGCCTTTCCCTCACATTCCCCTCTAACGTCTCATCGCAGGAGACCGTTCTCTGAATGCAGTCTTCTGCCGGCTTCTGTGCGGAGGGGACGGCTCACGCCGGCTGTGTTCTGCCTCAGACTGAAATTCCACCTCCTCCAGACTACACGCTGGCTGCCCTTAACCTTGCCTCTGTTTATCTGTCCTCCGTCAACACTTCCTGCTGTAGTGTGTGCCTCTGATTGTAGTAACAGTGCAGTACGCTTATCATGGCTTGTTCATTCCGCTGCTCTGTGTAGTCGCTGGTCACGATCATAGGGGGGCACTGTGTCTTGGCTGTGACAGTGCTGCGCAGTGTGCTCATACTCTATATAATCTCTACACCAGACCTGGGTCAAATATGAATTTGTTTTGGATTCAAATACTTTTCGGTGCTCTGTTGATCTTGCCTGGTATAATTGAGCCTGCCAATGTGACCAGAAGACGGGGTTTGCACATTCTGAGAGTATTTCATTGCTTCCAATACACCAGACAAGATCAGTAAAGCGTAGAAAATGTGTCCCGATGGTAACCGTGGCGTCGGCTGATGATGTAATGCGGTGGGCGGGGCCGTACCGCTGATGGGCGTGGTGCAGGACGCGCACTTCTTGGCGTACAGGTTGCAGTAGCAGGTGAGGCAGTAGGCGAAGTCGTCGCGGGAGGTGAAGCGCTGGCCGGCCAGCTGCAGCTTGCAGCCGGTGCACAGGAAGCAGTCCTTGTGCCAGGGCTGGTCGTGATAGGTCACTCCGCCGGTGGTGATTGGCTGGCGGGACGGACAGAGGGAGGAGTTAAGCAGTGGGCGAGAATGTTTGGGAAAGAATAGTAGAATCTTTTATCTGCCAGAATTGTTCTGCTGTATGTAGGGTTAAAGTATTTCTAATAATCTGACCCAGATTTGAGAAAAGTGTTTTCATCATTCTTATGGTGTAAGTTCTGGGCATGTATCCTTATTGCATAGCCCTTATGAATGAATGAATGACTGAATGGATGAATGGATGGATGGATGGATGAATTGATGAATGCATGAATGCATGAATGAATGAATGGATGAATGGATGAATGGATGAATGGATGGATGGATGGATGGATGGATGGATGGATGGATGGATGGACGAACGAGACCCACCTTCTTGCAGTGCACGCACTGCATGGCGAACTGCTTCTCGTAGCAGGGCACGCAGAAGTTATGGCTGTCCTTGGGGATGAAGCTCTTGGTGCCGATTGGCTGCTGGCAGCGCTGGCAGGTGAAGCAGGTCTCATGCCAGCTGTTCCCCTTGTGCTCCATCTTCTTGGAGCCTGTGTAGGGGGTTGGGGAGGGGAATGGGGGCAGAGAAAGAAAGTGACAGAGAAAGAAGGACTATCTTAGTTTCCCAGCAAAAAACAGCTGAGGTGACAGAGGCTTTAACAGTCTGCAGAAAGCCTCCAGTTTACCCTTCCTCACACTTTATAATGAGTTTTTGCTAAGTTTTCCTTTTACCATTCTGTAATTATTTTTTTGTTTTTTTTCTGCTTCAGACTGTATTCTTTCTCTTAACCTTGCTCTCTGTTCTTTCCCTGTTTCTCTCTCTCCCTCTCTCTGTCCTGCTCTCTCTCAAATTCAAATTCAAAGTGCATTATTGGCATGACAAAATTTGCATTTTCATTGCCAAGGATCATGGCAAGGGAACATGTAAGGAAGATCATAAGGAACGTCTCACTCTCTCTCTCTTGCACCGCCCTCCGTGGTTACTCACCAGGCATGATGATCTTCTTGCAGGCGTGGCATTTGGAGGAGTACTCGTTTGAGTAGCACTCGGTGCACAGGAGCTGCTCGTCCTTGGTGGAGAAGGGCTTGTCGGCCAGCGAGCGCTTGCACTGGAAGCAGTGGAAGCAGGTCTCGTGCCAGTGGCGGTCCTTATAGGACAGATCCTGCAGGGGGAGGGTGGGGGAAGGGGGGGAGCAATGAGAGAGGCGATTCGTCATGCGCGCGCTGTGCAGGCAGATTCCGGGCACCTAATTGGCCGGAGGGGATCGCCCTGCGTGCTGAGAGACGTGGACCGAAACCCCTCCCTCCCCTGGTGACGGGTCAGCCAATCACGCGTCTCCCTGCGGGGGGGGCTGGCACGGCTTGCAGCCAATGCCAGGCTTATGAGGCCCTTCCGCACGCTAGAACAAAGTCATGAGAACGGCAGCAGCCCAATCCCATGATTCATATCACTGAAATATGACAGTATTTATTTCAATTTCAATCCAGCCATAGTCTCGAGGGAGGTGGGTTAAACCTTATCATAGGCCCTAATGTCCATTTAATTGGAACTCTGATTCCTGTCACGTTGCAGGGGGTGTTTTAAATTATTGGGGGAGGGGGGTGTGTTTTAAATGGGACTCAGCTATTGTGGGCCCTGATGATCCAAAGCCTGGAATTTCTGGAGGATGTAGTTCATTACAAGTTCTGAGATTCTGTAGTCCAGAGTATCTGGAGGGCCCTCAGCCTGATGATACCGACCCACAGTCATTCCAGACTGCACTGGTCTGAGGGCAGTTCCTCACTGCAGGACAGAGTCCACATGGAAACAGGATCTCTTTCAGCGTCTTTCAGGAAATGGCAGATCTTTGCCCTCAGTGAAAATCTCAGTTTTGCTCTTGATCTGTCTAGGCACCACCAGCAGTCAAATTTCTATGTTCTCTCACCATGATCATTCCTGAGTGAGTGATGTGAGAGAAGTGTTAAAGTAAATAAAAGATTCTTTGGGGCATCGGGAGATGTGAATATTCCTGCGTACCCCACTCCCACCGCTCTCACGCGTGTGTGTGCGGATCAGTGTGGAGTAGATGGCTCAAGCAGGGAACTGGCAGAATCCACACCTGACACTTTGAGTTTGGGGTCCAGGGACTGTCGCCAGGAATGAGCTATCGCAGTACTGTGGAACAGGAAATTCCTGCAGATTACTGGCCTTTTCGAAAGAACCGTCTGTTTTCACCAATATCCACGGTGACTTATTTTGTTTGTATGACTGTACACTCTTTGCTTCGAAATGTTTTGCTGGGATCTGCAGGAGTCTTTTTCAGATTTTACCAAAATCTAAATAGTTAAGATCATTTGGGGGGGTGGGCAGTGGGAGTGTTCGGTTTCGTGACGGACAGGCTCACCCTGCAGTTGCAGCCAATGGGCTTCTTGCATTCCTCGCAGGTGTTGGAGTACAGGCTCTCGTAGCACTTGATGCAGTACGGGTTGTCCTCCCGCAGGACGTACTTCTTCCCGAACAGAGACTCCTTGCAGTAGTGGCAGTCGAAGCGCTCCGTCATGTTGGCACGGGAAAGCTCCCTGTACTCTGCAAAGCGACACAAAACGTTACCGTACCTTTCCTTCCTTACTTCGCACTGGAGAAGATCGGCACATTTACGATATTGTTATAAAAGTTCAGCACTTAAGAAGAGAAAGGCTTTTCATTTCATGAAAACTTTATTCCTTTATTCACTGCACAGGACTTGGCCACCATCTTGTGAGAATCACAATCTTCCTCTTCTATGGTCTGTTTCCTGAAGAGGTGACTCTGTCCACGTTATACATTTACTAACCCAAAGAGCCACAGGGACATATATTCAGTCTTTTGAGGCCCTGGGGGTTTAAATTAAATGGTCACACAGCTTATCAAGTGACACTAAGGGTAACTCCACTCCTACGAGCAGAATAACACTGATCTTGTGAAACAAAACTTCTGAAAGACCTAAAAAGTTTTCTGTAAGTTCAGGTGTCACTAGACCACAATTCAGGGTTTTGCCAGCTTAACCAATACAAACACAATGGCACAGCAGACAATTATGGTAGTAAACTATTTTCAGTTTTCCTGAAATCTTTGTAGATGAACCAATACACTAACAGTGCGACCCACAAAGCAGGTAACCTTTACCTGTCGTCAGGGCAAGGGCTTCTGGGAATTAAAAACTGTACATCCTGGAGTGATATATTTGTCTATATTTATATATATATACGGTACCCACGATAAAGGACAAGGACTTGTGTTAAAACTGTACCGGTGACAGATGGCTGTGTGGGACATTGTTCCCATGCACGGTTTAAGACCGCCCTGTCAGTGCAGGACCCCCTGACTGAAGGCTCAGACAGGCATTCGTAGGCTCCGTGTGCGGTGCCCAAAGCGTGTGGTACAGCGCCAGCCGTCAGTCACGCGTTCCCTAGCGACCCGGTCGCCTGGAACCCCGCGGGCGCGTTCCAGCCCCGCGGCGGCATCCCCCCGTAGCCCGGCGGCGGTATCTGCCCGGGGGCCCGGGCTCCGTTTCGCGGAACGGCGTGTTTGGCGGGAGCCGGTAAGCCCCGGGGGATTCCACGCGGTGGGGGGCGGGCGCGGTGTCGTATGAAAACCCCGCGCCCCCCCCCCCCCCCCACGGGGCTAGCGTGTCACCGCGGCGGGGCGAGGTGACGAGAGGGGCGGCGGCGTGCCGAACGGACCGCCGCTCGCATGCAGGGAAGCGCAGCTGTTCTGAGACCCTCCCCCGCTAAGCCCCCGGTTATCCCCCCCCCCCCCCCCCCCCAGCGTGAGCGCGTCCAGGCTGGGCACTGTGGCCCTGAGCCCCCATGAGAGGCATCTCACTGCCCCCCCCCCCCCCAGCGTGAGCGCGTCCAGGCTGGGCACTGTGGCCCTGAGCCCCCATGAGAGGCATCTCACTGCGCCCCCCCCCCCCCCCCCCCCCAGCGTGAGCGCGTCCAGACTGGGCACTGTGGCCCTGAGCCCCCATGAGAGGCATCTCACTGCGCCCCCCCCCCCCCCCCCCAGCGTGAGCGCGTCCAGGCTGGGCACTGTGGCCCTCAGCCCCCGGGAGAGGCATCTCACTGCGCCCCCCCCTCGCCCCCCCCCGTCCCTCCCCAGCAAAGCCCCCTCTGTCCTGTACACACATAGCCAGAGCTCTGCAGAGGGGGGGGGGGAATCAGCACTAGAACAGTCCCTTTCAGGGTCGCATCATAGCAGGGTATAAAGATAACCAGATAACCTCTGTCTTTTCCTCTCTCTGGCTGTCTTTCTTTCATTCTTTCTCTCTCTTTTACTCTCTTTCTCCTTTTCTCTGACTCCCTCTCTCCCTCTGCATCCCTAACTTTCTCTCCCTCTCTGTCCCCCCTCTTCTCTCTCTCTCTCTCTCTTTCTCTGGCAGTGCACCCACTTCTTTCCTGTGATTTATTCTTCACTTTCCTAGAAAAATGTCAAATGCCTGCCTTCCTGTTTTTACATTCGTACTTCTCTTAAATCTTTCTTTCCCTCCTCTGTCTTCCTCAGTGTGCTCTCTCTCTCACACACACACACACACTCACTCACACAGTATCATTAGGAGACACATAAAGTTTTACACAGTACTGAGGAACGGCAAGGTTTAAATACCGGCTAATGCCGTCTGCCCCTTCCAGTGCCAAACCAGACTCGGCCATATCCTGTTGCAAACGTTCCTTTACCTTTCCTGACTTCGGATCTGCCCTTTGGCCTCTCTCCTCTAGCGTTTGTCAAATGGGTGAAATTGGTCACTTGTGCTTACACAAGTGATCTTCGTTTCTAGCCCTGTAGAGCCTCAGCGTCTGCTGCTTTCTGTTGTTAACTGGCACTTATTCAATCAAATAAAGCAGCCTCTTACACAGTTAACTCCCCTGGCTTCTTGGGTCTGAATTGGTTGTTGATATTAAGGATAAAACAAAAAACCAGCCGACCCTGCGGCTCTCCAGGACCTGGAATGAAGAGCACTGGCCTACACCACCACTGGGACCTAATTTATCCTCTGCCTCTCAGTCTAGTGCCAACACCAGGGAATGAACTGATTTTAATATTCTTGACTGATTTATATGGGTTGCAGGTTTGCTTCCCAGTTGGGACACTTCCATTTCATTCTTCAGCCTTAACTACTTTGGAAAATGTCCGCTTGTATAAATGGAGTTTATATTTTTTAAAATGAAGCTGTGTAGGTCGCTCTGGGTCAGTGCATCTGCTAAATGCATAAAGTGCCTGAAGACTCTCTCTCTCTCTCTCTCTCTGAATTCATCTCTCTCTTTCTCTCCCTCTTTCTCGTCCTCTCCCTCTTTCTCTCTCCCCCTCTCCCCCCAGCCTGCTCCTCCCGAATTGTGCACTTAAAATAAAGAATGGAAATACCCTGCTGGATAAGAGGGGGGTGCAGTTGGCTGGGCTGGGCAGTGCTGTGTGCTCCTTTGATGTGCCTGGCAGCTGGTCCCCCCCGATTTGGGAGCGGGGACGCGCGTAAAGCACCGCTTCCGCGGAGGCATCCGGGCCACGGCACGTCATCACCTGTCACTATCGCCAATCGGACTCTGATGGACGGCACCAAGGCAACGCGTCGCGGTAACGGGAACCGCGTTAGCCTGCAGCGGCATCGCGCCGTACTGAAGGGGCAGGTGTTCGGGGAATTTGGGAAACAGGCCCCCCGTGGCTCCACTATATCCCTTAAATCCCACGGAGGGAGCGAAGGGCAAATTCCTGAAATCGCACATCCAAGCCCAATAAAGTTCTATATTTTATCAACAAATATGACGGAATATGATCTTTCCCTCAACGGCGTATTGGATAACTCTGTCGCAGAGACATCTTAGCTGCTGTGTGTGAAGCTGTAAACCTCGATCAGTGCATGCCTTCAGCTCAGGAGCCCGTTAAATGGGTGATATCTAGATTCATAATGAAAGGACATGGACACAGAAAGGTCTTTATCTCTGAAGGCTTTGCCTAAAGAGGTTCTTTGGTCTGGGAAATGTTTTTTTTTACCTCCTTCACTCAACCTTCGTCTTTACGAGAATGCAAGAACTGTGCATCTTCTCTGCTGGACAGAGCCATTGATAAGCCTTCTAGAAGCTTCCTCCGATGCCCATGTGCCTCATGCAGTTCTGAGAACTGAGACTGCAGCAGGAATTAGCTGTTTTTTCTTTCTGTTGAATTCAAGTGGACTGATGAAGGACTTTAACATTAAGGAAAAATATTATTGGACATTTTATTATTTTGATTATGTAACATTTTCCATTCAGAGTATCCATTTTGACCGTTTGTGCTTTTGTGTCTAGGTCTAGGTAGGTGACTAGGTGCATTAACTGTCTTAACGACTACTTGTATTTTTTCAATAGATTGCATTGTTGCCGTTCTCGTTGTTAGTGTTAATCAGTTTAACCATCAGGGTCCAAGTTGAACTATGCGGTTGTTCCCTGCACTTGGACCGGTACTTCTCTCTAGGGGTTTCGTCATACTTGTTCCTGGTTATGGTTATACACTTTGTTGTACGTCGCTCTGGATAAGAGTGTCTGCCAAATGCCTGTAATGTAATGTAATGTAATGTGTCTGTAATGGCATATTGTACGGAACCAATGGACGGTTGGTCTACCATGTTGCCTGGCCCTCTGTAAGTCATTCGCTCACATGTATGGGCAGTTGTGGAGAAACATTGCGGACATTTTGTTAGAAACCTTACCCAAAAAAAGGCTTCGGTAAGTAGCGAGCTGTTTATGAAACACGCCTGTGCTGGCGCTACAGTGGGTAGCATGCAGCTTCTGTAGCTTCAGCTCGATATGAAGCGTGCTCCGGTGCTCTGTCAGTCACCGACTCATTCGACCAATCAGAAGACTTTTCTGCGAGTTGCAAATCGCTACGGTCACCTCAGACACGCACGAGGTTCACGAAGCCCCGCTGGTACGAACCCCCGTGCCGCTTGGAACAGCTGGCTGCTGGTTTCGGACCAGTGAAAGTTCACGCGGAGTGAGAGACGCTGTCAGTTTAACAATGTGAGGTGCGTATATAGAGGGCGTGACCACATTAACCGTTTTTTTTTTTCATAAACCCCGTTATGTAACCAGCGGGCAGATCAGAGCGTGCTCACGGGACAGAATCTGTCATTTCTTCAGTCTCGTTTCTCCACTGCACTTTCCCCCACCTCCCGTGAACCTTGGAGAAGCTCTCCAGGACGCGGAGAAGCAGGTCTCTGAGGGTCTCACGATTTGACACCTCTCCTGGTAATGTCAGTGCAGTGCCTCTGCTGCCAACACGGCCAACTCCCCCCCCCCCCCCCACCGCCTTTCAACACTGTGACAGATGCACTGAGCCCCAGCTGTGTGCTGCCACACCCACACAAAGCTAATTAAAGCCAACAAGAGGTTCACCAGGGACGCCCCCAAATGCTTTCACAGCCAAAAGGAGGGGGGTGACTAAACGGGACGGGATGGGACGGGGGGGCTAAGCGACTGTCTTCCTACAATACCCATATTTCCTAGCCTACATCCCACCCTCATCGCAATTCATTAACCCCACCCCCCAAATACATATAACTTCACTCAGCATTCCATCCATATTCACACAAATGCATTCCTGTTTATCTTACAGATAACCCCCCCTCCTCCCCCACAATCCAAATTCTGTTCCACCACATGCACTGTAACACCATTCCTCCTTCAGCCATTCTGCCCTACCTAAACTCTCCTGTGTAAATATATTCACAAGCCCCATATTAAAAATACCCCCCTCCCCCTTTAGCCTTACCCCCATCTGAAGCACGTATCGTTCTGTACTGTGCTAAACGGTGGCCACGGCAACAAAGAAAGTCCCCACAAGTGCTAATTATATACACACGATCACGAGAAACGGCGCGTTCGTGTTTTAAAAAAGACTATTCAGCTGCAAAGGTGACCTATTTGCTACTGAACCGTCTTTTTAAAATAACTGATGTAGCAGGTGTGACTGAATATAAACCAGAACCTATTTGAAATCTGTTTACCCCCGTAGAATTGTGGGTACTTCCCCTTTTGGGTACTCTAATGCTAGTTTAATATGGATTCATGTCGTTAAATATGTAATTTGGTGTGAATATGGACCTCGATTGCAAGTCTATGACTGAAAAATCATTTTTTGGTTGACATTCATTTGATCTAGCTTTTTAATGAGTGCTTTTACATGATTCTCCAAAATGATTGTTGACTGATGACCATTTAAATGTAAAGTACATTCACTCCCGGCATCTGCTGCTATAACTAACTGCATATTCTCAGATAGCATTATTAGCATTATATAGGTAGCATTATGAATTTATCATTATAATGTGTAAGGATAAAAAATAATAATAATAAAATTCAATTGATAGTTGACAATTGCATCTGTTAAAAATCGGCTTTGTAAAATCACAAGATTTAAAAAACAAGTTCTCTTGGCTTATCAGCTCTGCTCAAAAGCACAAAAAAAGTTTCATTTTTCAAACTGTTTTCAAAAAATTGCAAGCATTCTTATCTGAAACGTCACAATATACACCAGAATTGTTACGCACAAACATCTGTTTCTCATCAACTTGCAATTAGCCTTTTTAAAAGCCTTTTTAAAACCGATATCCATCCACAACATCATTTAACGTGGAAAACTGCTAGTTGACCTTTGCAGTGGCCGCTTGCATCGGTTCCCAGCGCGAGCACTTACCAGTGTTAACTGTCGCACACTATTTAGGAAATGCTGCCCTTCGTTCTGAAGAACCGTTAGCCACAGGCTACAGGCTGCAGGCTGCAGGCATCAGTTACACAAAGCAGAGGAGCGGAGAGGACGAGAGCTCTATTTGTACCAGCAGAAGCACAGCTGAGATTTCAGCTGTCAGACAGTGTGGGGAGAGGATTAAAGAGAGGACAGGAGCGGACAGAAAGGCAGAACAAAGAACTGCAGGCATAGAAAGTAGGGTAGGAAAAAGAAAAGAGGGAAGAGAAACAGATGAAAAGTGAGGGGAGAGTGGAGGGGGGAAAGGAATGATGAGAAGACAGGAGATGGAGAAGAGAGAGGAGTTGAAGGAAGAGAGGAGAGGAAAATTGAGATTAGAGAGAGGAGAGGAAAGAGGAGAGGAGAATTGAGATGACAGAGAGGAGAGGAAAGCAGAGTTGAGGAAAGGAAAGGAAAGAGGAGAGGAGAGGAGAGGAGTGTGGAGATGAAAGAGGCTATCCTATAACTGAGATGAGAGCGATGAGAGGAGAGCAGAGGAGAGGAGAGGAGAGGAGAGAGGGACAGGCAAGCAGAGAGGTGTGTGTATGAATGCAGGGCTGGAGGTGAGTGGCTCTTACCTTGCTCCCCTTGCCTGCTCGGACTGAAAGTGTTGGGATGGGGGGAGTCCTGCTCTCTGTTTTATCGGATTACTCCACCTCTGGTACAGCTAATTGGAGCAGTTGGGATGGGGCGAGCACTCTTTATCAAGATGGCTATAAATACAACATCTCCACTGAGCCTCAGAGATAAACTCCTCTGCCACCAACCAACCAGTGACCTTTTAAGGCTGCGCATTGTAGTCCAGCACACGCAAGTGCAGGCATATGCACGTACTCACACACACGCACGCACTCACACACACACACACACACACACACACACGCACGCACACACACACACTCCTGCACATACACACTCACACACACGCACACACACACCCTCCTACACATTCACACACACACACACACGTACTCACACACACGCACGCACACACACACACAACCTCCTGGACATACTCACACACACACACACACACACACACTCCTGCACATACACACACACATGCATCACACACACGCACTCACACACACTCCTGCACATACACACACACGCATTCACACACACTCCTGCACATACACACACATGCATGTATACACACATACATACAGTATATAAATGCCAAGCACACACACACACACACACCTTGTTTGTGGTAAAAACAGCATCAGAGCTTCGTTCTGTTCTGGGACAGGAGCTCGTCCTGGTAGGGTTCATTTTTGCACGAGGGCAATGGCGCACAGAGAGGTGGGAACGCTGCAGACGAGGATCAGCAGGAGCGCTTCATCTCCAGGCGGATGGAAAGCGGATCGGCCCGAGCAGAGAGGAGAGAGAGTGGCCGGCTCCCGTTACTCACACCCCCCCGCCTGGGTGAGCGGTGAGAAGATCAGGCCTCCTGCACCGGGGGGACCGGGACCACACCAGGGTTTGCGGCCTCGTCGCGGGCCGCAGGTTGGCTGCTAACTGCCTGAGATCCGTAGCGGTCAGCTCCATTAGGCTAAAGGGTTTGGAGGGCAGAGAGATCAAATTCTTGCCATTTAAAGGTTCCTGTGCTGTACTGCTGTGTAGCGCGCACACCTGGGCGTGTGGGGGAATGCGACTAGTATGAGAGCATGCGCAGGGGACAGCTGACTCCTACATCTGGAAACATTGCAGCTCGAAAACCCGGTGATGAAATGTCACATGTTTTGGGGGTCGTCGGCATGTGGTTTTAGTGGTTTATAAAGGGGACGGGGTGCTGTGTCCCCCTGTCCCGTCTAACGCAGCGAGCAGAGAGGGTCCTGTCAGCTAATGATGAGAAAGTAAAATAAGCGGTTTACTGCTCCCATTGAGTGGGCCAGGCAGCGGTCCCCAAATCCTGGTCCTGGAGAGCCGCAGGGTCCGATGGGGCCCCCAAACCTGGTCCTGGAGAGCAGCAGGTTCTGCCAGTTACTCATCACTTAATTGTTCAATAAAATCAGATTATTAGAAACTTTACTCATATCAGCTGGGTTTCTTGGGTCTGAACTAGTTTGGGATCTTAAGGTTAAAACAAAAACCAGCAAATCCTTTCATTTCACAATGCCCCGATTGGCTCCTCTTGGCAAGTGCTCCCACCCCATGCCCAAATGGCCCATCACTTGACCATGGTTATCATGTTTGTATCCACTGCACTTCCCATGTCTCTGTGAAGAACAGACAAGGCAGAGAAAAGGACCAACCTTTTACACACAGAAATACAACATCTCTGTCTGCTCCCCTCTCCCACTCCCCCTCCTCATATATTTCCCATAAATTAGACCAGTTCTGTGATAAATCGTTTGTTTTTAGTACCGTAGGTTCTCACGAAGATTGGATCTTCAGCTGCAGAACAGGATATGATGACTACATGTTTGTTTGTAAAAGAAGAACGTTCTTTTTAAACACGCATGTAACGTACAGTTTTTTTTTTAAGAGAAGCTTTTTTAAATTTCTCCATAAAAAAGCATATCTGCTTGAGAGTGCTGACTGTAGAGTACCGCAGTGGAATATTATCCAGCAGCACACAATGTCGACTCGGGCAGAGGGTCTTATGTGACCTTTGGACCGGGGCCCAGAATGTGCGCCGGGGGTTAAATGTCAGAGCACACCAGGAGGAACGGAGTGTAGCGCAGTGGGTAGGGAACTGGGCTTGGAACCGAAAGGTCGCAGGTTCGATTCCCGGGTAAGGACACTGCCGTTGTACCCTTGAGCAAGGTACTTAACCGAAATTGCTTCAGTATATATCCAGCTGTATAAATGGATACAATGTCAAATGCTACGTAAAAAAGTTGTGTAAGTCGCTCTGGATAAGAACGTCTGCTAAATGCCTGTAATGTAATGTAACACCACTGCACGGAATACACTTCAGACTTCAGAAATCCCTCTCTCTCTCTCACACACACTCTATCTCACTCTGTCTGTCTCTCTTTGTCTCTACCTCTATCTCTTACTCTCTCCATCTCTCTCTTTCTCTCTCACACACACATACTCTCCCTCACTCTGTCTGTCTCTCTTGGTCTGTACCTCTATCTCTTACTCTCACCAAATTCAAATTCAAATTCAAATGCTTTATTGGCATGACATATTTAAAAATATATATTGCCAAAGTGTAGTGATAACAGTAATCAACTACAGTAAGAATATATAATTAAAAAGAAAAAAGAAGACAAGCAGCAACAACAATAACAGCATAAATGATAGGAACATAATACTTATTATCTATTAAGTTAACAGAATTAAATTAATTGAAAAAAAAGTATTTTCTCAAGAGTATATATTATATTATATATATCACCATCTCTTGCTTTCTCACTCTCTTTCTTGCTCTCTCTCACTCTCTTTGTTTCTACCTCTATCTCTTTCTCTCTCTCCATCTCTCTTTTTCTTTCTTCCCTTACCTCTCTCTCTCTCTCTCGCTGTCTCACTTGTTCTCTACCTCTGTCTCTTTCTTTCTCTCATTTTCTTTCTCTCCCCCTCTATCTCTCTATCTCCCTTGCTCTCTCTGGAATGGTGAGAGGAACATTGTCCATGCCAAGTGCTGAGAGAGAGAGAGAGAGAGCGAGAGAAAGAGAGAGCGAGACGGGGGAGAGAGAGATTGATACTATTTTTATTTTTTTTTCAATGAATTTAATTCAGTTAACTTAATAGATAATAAGTATTATGTTCCTATCATTTGCGCTGTTATTGTTGTTGCTGCTTGTCTTCTTTTTTCTTTTTGATTATATATTTTTACTGTAGTTGATTGCTGTTGTCACTGCGCTTTGGCAATATGTATTTTTAAATATGTCATGCCAATAAAGCATTTGAATTTGAATTTGAGATTGAGAGAGAAAGAGAGAGAAAAAGAGAGAGAGAAAGAGAAAGAAAGAAGGAGAGAAAGAGAGACCGCGAAAGTGAGAGTGAGATGGGGGAGAGAAAGATTGAGAGGGAAAGAGAGAGAGAGAGAGAGTGAGCATGGCCATTAGGGTTCCTGCCATTGGACTCCCCGGCTCTCCCGGTGATGGAGCCAGGTCGTTCTGACGGTCACCCCCCTGGGCCATGAATCGGTCACCCGACCCAGGTGGAGAAAGAGCCCACAGAAACCTGAGCGCTCTATTTGTGGATGGCTGGGCAGGGCGAAGGCGTTAAAAATGTATTTATCATGCGTAAATCTCATTGGATTAGACCTGCCAACCCGGCTTACTTCAGTTTGGGAATGGTATGGTTAATGGAAAGTTTTCTCTCAGCGAACAAGTGTTGATGTGTGTGTGCGTGAGTGTTCGTGTGTGCATGTATGTGTGCACACCTGTGTGCGTGTGTGTGTGTGTGTGTATGTGTATGTGTGCATACCTGGGTGTGTGCGTGTGTGTGTGCGCGCATAGCTGTGTGTGTGTGTGTGTGTGTGTATGTGTGCATACCTGTATGCATGTGTGTGTGTGTATGTGTGCATACCTGTGTGCATGTGTGTGTGCGCAAGCCCTTATGTGTGTATGTGTGTGTTTGCATACCTATGCGTGTGTGTTAAACAGAGACAGAGGGGCCTGAAATAAGTGTCAGTTTTGCCATTATTCTTCATTTGGACAAATGAGGGAACCCCCATCCCCCCATCCACCCGCCCCCGCCCCAGTCCCCCACTGCTGGGATGTGCGTCCGTGCGTCTGGAGCACGCAGGAGGCAGGGAGCGGGGCTCGGTTCTGACGCGCAGGGCGCTCAGACGGGACGCTTATGCGCACGGACCGCAGCGTTTCGGGGGGGGGGGGGGGGGCAGCTGTCGCCCGCGGCGGGACGGCTCGTGTGTCACACTGAGAAGCGCAGGGATTCTCTGAGCGGGACACCGCGGGGAGCTGCGGGGGGGGCCTCGCGTCCGTCCTCAATTAAGACGGGGACGGAATCACGGGAGGATTAGCTCCTCTGGAACAGAGGCCAGGGGCCAGCCGCGCTCGCTCACGCACACAGAGACCGCGTTCGTCCCGGAAAAACAGGGCCTTGGAAACTTCAAAGGGTTCCGCAGCGTTCTGCTGCCTTTTTAAGTGCCTCTGCCCAACTGCACCTGCCCCACAAATATTTTTTTATTTTTTTATTAAGCCTTGATTCGGTGGAAGTGGGGATTGATTATTAAACTATCATTAACTCTTCAGCATCAGTGAACCCTGATTAAAAACACAAATAGATTTCAAGATTTCAACATATTTGGGAAATTCATGCTGCGTATTGCTAGCCATTTTTGCTATTGAGACACGTTTGTATGATTTAGTCATTTTAATTCTGTAAATGTACTTGTTCGTAAAATAAAACCCCCGATTTTCTAAAACACAAATGACAGTAGAGTAGAACTAATTTCGCTGATTTCAAACAGCGTGTGCCTGCTTAAATAAGGCAGTTTAATAAGATTTTTAAAAAATGACATGGCTCATATGGAGGAATTCCTCACTGAAGGAGCATGAAGCCTTGGGCCTGAATTTCATTATCTTGTTACTGTAACTCACTCAAACACTGCGCATTGTGCCGTGGAAGTCAGATGCGCATTGTTTCCACGGAAACCCCATGTGCTTTTCATGAGCTGCTGCATTAAAGCTGAGTGATTTTCTGATTCTTTCATTTTATATCCATGTACTTTAACCCCCCCCCCTCCATTTATGTCTTGACCCATCTCTCTCCCTTCTGCCATCTATCTCTTCCTCCTTTCATCTTCCCCTCTCTCCCTCCATCTCTCCCTCTCTTACTCCATCTATCCTTCAATCTCTCCGTCTCATGCTCCATCTCCGACTCTCTCTCTCCATCTCCGCCTCTCTCTTTCCATCTTCCCCTCTCTCACTCTATCTCTCCCTCAGTCTCCCTCTCTCACTTAATCTCTCCCTCCATCTCCGTCCCTTTTCCTCCATCTCCCCCTGTCTCCCTCCATTTCTCTCTCTCTCCCTCTCACTCTCTCCCTTCTCCTTTTTTTAGGCAGGCTCTGAGCTTTGTTCCACAGGAGTCTGATGACACCCCCTAAATTTAGCTCTATTCTGTATGAGGCTTTTGGCAGCTTGTTCGGCTGGTAAAATTACTAAATGAGAACTAAATTTACACATCAACATTCTGTAACTTATATTTTGTGCGGGTGGGGGGGGGGAGGGGGGGGATAAAGTGGTCTTTCTCCTCTACAGGACGAGTGCCATGACTGCTTTGTTGCTGTCTCTTCTTCTCCCTTCTGTGTTCTCAGTGTGTATGTTCAAGAGCTCAGTAAGTATGTAACGGTGAAAAACAATGAGCCCGTCCACTACAGACCAGAGTCTGTGGAAAATAATTCTCTCTTCTCAAGAAAGACGTTTTTAAGAGTCGATACCTGGGGGTCACTGAAGCTTAGCGACTGCGGGACAGAGAGCGTCCCGCAAATAGCCCCCAAAATCCCTGGCGCTGGAAGTCGTCCCCCCATCCAGGCCGCTGCGGACCCTGTTCCTCTGGCCAGCGGGAAAAGGTCTGGGGATAACCAGCGCAGCTGTCGGGCTCGCCGTTACCGAGGTAACGCTAAAGCCGGGCTCTTACCACGGCAACGGAACACAGCCGCAGGGAAAGGTCAGAGGTCAAAGCTGATCCCCTCTCTGCCGTCAGCCCATAAATTATTTACACCGGCTGCGCCTCGGAGCCCGCGCAAGGTGCCCCCATCTTTCGAGATCCCTCCATAAATGCCCCGGAGGGGGACATCAACAGGAAACGGTCGCTGGATTTCTCAACACAACGCTAAATAACACAAATAGTCACAGTAGAAATCGGATGTCGCGCGCTTAGAGCTGCAGCATAACGTTCGGTGTTTTTCCTTTTCTTGTTCAGGTGCAAGGTCAGGTCAGCCGCAACTGCGATTATTGACACGTCATCCTGTGCCGCATTTCCCAAACACCTCAGCGTACCTTGGGAGGAGCCACAACTCTGAAACCTGATTTTAAAAAATTAAAAAAAGAGTTTAATTGTGGCCCTATCACCCGTACTTTCCATAACTGGGTCCTCCTCAGCACCCCAGTCCCAAATAATATAAATCAAATGCATGTACGCTTTTTTCTTTCTTTTCTTTTTTTTGTTGTTGTTGTTGCTTGTTTCCTGTGTGGAAGGAGGACGGTTAAATCACCCCCACGGGTTAAGCCCTCATTGGGGCCCTGATCCCGAAATCCCCGTGCACATTAGCCGGATCGCTCGGTGGCCTTGCGCCGTGCGACAGCTGGCTTTTATTTCGGTGCGAGGACCTGTCCGTCAGAGGGAGGGCGCGCATACCGAGCCCCTGTCTGATGGACTGGCTCTGCGGCCTGCTTTCAGGCTGAGCGGCCCTTCAAATGCAAGTGCGTTTCAAATGCAAATGAGTGCATTCATATACGTACACCAATGCGCATTTTTCCATGTCTGTTTGACGTCCGTGTCAACGTTATACAATCAGTGTTGCGCATTTTGTCATTTGCATTTTAAATGCTTTATATCAAGATACTTCAGTGCCGTGGGGTTTTGTATTTTTTAAAATCTACACAACCTTTGTGCTCAGACTTGGAAAGGAATGTAACTCATCAGATTTATTTTAGAGCTAAGCAACATAACCTAATTTTTTGTTCCTTTCTAAAATTCGTGGAGCAGTTATTAGGTGTTTTTTTTTTTTTTAACCAAGTCCTAAAAAACATGGAAAGACTACAGTCTAATAAATCTGATTGTCTGGCAGGTGACACACTGGTAAGCAGTTCTAAATCTGAGGGAATTTCATCCGTTTGTTTTCGTGTCTTCTCTGTTTGCCTCTTCCCAAAGTGAACAAATATACCGGCCTTTAAACAAACCGAAGAGCGTGCAAGTAATTCTGTTGCACACACACATACGTATGTAGCTAATGAAACGATGCAGATGCAAATCAAAGCCATTAGCTCAGTAATTTAATAACCAAACTGAAATTTTGTAGTCTGAGGGACATACCGAGAGGTTACACAGTCTGAGAGACTCTTTTAAGTCTCAAAAACATAAAATTACATTTTTAGCCTGTGATAAATTTGTTCTGGGTCACCATTTAGTTCAATGCTATCCATTTACATGGAATTAGAAGCATTTCAAGAATAGCAATACCAATAGCCAGGATTATGGTGGTAATACATTTGCTTGTTAAACGTATAGAGTTACTTAGCATGTATATTTCACCTGTTCAGTACATTTAGTAGTTCATTGCATCTGTATCTGGCTCTATAGTTTTTCACTGCATCAAGCACTGTGTGAATGTCAATAAAAATGACAGAAGTGGAAAGCATATACAGTGACAGTGGACACTGTAAAGTGGCTAGTAAGTGCCAGAAAAATTATGACAGCCAGAAAATTAACTAATCAGCTTGATTACCCTAACAAGGAATAATGATTTGCGCGCTTTGATTTGAGGCTACTGGACGGGACAGAATTTGCGGTAGACATCTCCAGTGTCGTACATTATGAGCGAGTCTCGCATGTGATGCATAACGAGTGAGTCACACATTCGGATGATGACTCACTCCCTCCCCTCTCACACCCGGACCTGATAATCCTGTGCTTTTAGAAGGCGGCCATTTTGTGCTCGGTAATGCATCGTTATATCCACTGGTGGTGTTCTCAGTACATAGATGGTGATGAACATTTGATACTGTGGATGGGACCCCAAGGAAAATAAATAGCTCAGTTAAAAAAACATGTTAAAAATAATGGATAGGCAACAGATCAACAGGAAATGGTACAATCAGAGCATCCTGAACGGCAGCTGTCTTCTGAAGGTTGTTTTCTTACTTTTTTTCCCATGTGAAAGTGTCACGCTTAAAAGACAGTGACCTTTTTTTTGGGTGACTGAACTGACTGCAGTCACATTTGTTGTTTACGTCTTTTCTAAATTGAATATACTGTAAATGCCTTATTTACCTGTGATGGCGTACGCAGGGATCAGTTTAAAATGGGATTAAAACTGTCCGTGTCAGTGTTAGTGACAATAAGGGTGAGTTAAGTGGAACCGATTCCTATTTTTATATCATGCTCTACACAGGGGGGTATTAACACGCCTCATTGTAATGTCTCTCATAAGAGATCCATAAGCAGGTCCATCAGTGCTGATTACCTTCCTAATTCCACTAGGTGTCAGTCCGCTGAGGGATGCAGGCAGCTGTCCTAATGACATGTGAGACTAATCAAAGCCATAGACAGCCCCCCACCCCACCACCCAGCCCCACCCCCCCCCCCCCCCCCCCCCCCAATATAAAAGGAATAAATGAACAGTGATAAGAGATGGGCTCCATGGTGGATGGCGATGGCTCCCTTATCGTTCGCCTCAGCCATTGTGGCTCTTCTCCACTCTGGAAGCTGCTATTTTTGGGGACTCCACTTTAACACCAGTACCCATGTTTGCTATAGAGCCTGTGGCTCAGATCGCATCCACAAAAAAAGGGGTTTGTTTGGTTTTTCCTGTAGAATTTTGGCTATCGTTGGTTTCAGTCGGACTGGAAAGGTTAATTCTCCCCTGACGTTAGGAAGCATGTTTTACACATAGTTGTGAGTTCATGGAACAGCTCGACAGGTTATGTAGAGGAGGCAGAAACTCTCAAAGGAATTTCAATCTAGGCTTGACACAGTGCTGGATACTCTAGTTCCTTGGCAAATTACTAGCTTATATGGATTGATTGGCCTGTTCAGATTGATATACATTCATATTTTCTAATACTTTTAACCTCCATCAAGGTTGTGATGAATTTGAGATACCGCCAACTTATGGACCATGTTCAATTTAAACAAAACATTTGATGTTTTCGTGTACTGTATCTCAAAGCAGGGAAATGACGAAGAAGCTAATCATTCTCCATGCCACTGTATTCTGCTAATGATCCACTTGTACACAGTAGTGTACAGTAAATCTTGTAAAACTACTGTACAATTTCATGTCATTGGACAAATGACCGTGAAAACCAATATAGGAGATTCTACGTCAATCGAGGCCACAGGCTAACAAGTTTAGTACAGAACCCACCCCACATTCCATTTCGGCTCTATTGGCCCAAAAGGACATTAATATCACCCCTGCCCCCCGACCACTGGCCAGTTATAAAAACCCGGAAATGGAGACTCCATTAACGGGGCTAACCATGTTATTCTAATCCCTGTGGATCATGGCCTGGTAGTGAGTGACTGCTACTGTGCGTACATTTGCCAAAATAACCCAGATATTCACAAAGAGTGCATTCAAATGTTTCTCTGAAAGAGCAAAAATACTGTATCTCTAGGAAGTTATTATTCACTTTAAACGACACGTTACTGTCAGCTCCTGCCAACAGCAAATGATTATCCAGTGGTTCAATTTAGGCAATAAAACCGTATTTCCTGAATGCTGTACTGCACGGCACCAGAGTGTGGGTGGTGACCGTGACTGATGTGATACAATCTGTTCATGTGTGGAAACCCCTTTTTTAATGTTTAATGTTTAACGCAATATTTGCATTTTGTGTACTTTTCGTTTAAACTCGCACAACTCATATTTTAGTTTTAAGTTTTTCCTTCAGACGCATTTTGAGAATTAGTCAGAGGCCAAGGTGATAATGTGTGTTAAGGAATGGAACAGGTAATCTTCAGGAGCTCAGTAATCGGTGGTTGTACATTAAAAGGTACCAGAGCTCCAATCAGACCCCTTCTGCTGGTGAGCCCGCATCCCCTAAGAGGAGTCAGGGGGACTGAAGCACTGGGGCAGAATATGACAGCCCGTCAATATGGGCTTTGTCTTGACACAACAAATCAGACAAAACATCTATGTGCACTGCATGTGCAAGTCACATGGCCCTCTCCCACTGCTGCATGCATGAATGGCTTCCTTTTAAAACCCTGTAGCCCAGTCTGAAAGGTGAAAGCCTTGTTACGGTCTCGCAATTGATGGTTGTTAGACCATAATCATTCTGTATGGGGCTCTCCAAACCCCTCCAATGTAATTAACTTCTTGAAGAGTTGTTTTTTGGATGACAAGGTAAGTGTGTTCTTAATCACCAGCATCAGCATATTAGAATGTTCAGTTAAGAGCATTCTAATCACACATTTGTGATTTGCACCTTTAAAGGTTAAACAGGAAACAGAAGGACTTGTTGGGCTGGGAGTGGGTTTGTACGTATCCCAACCCTGTGACGTAGCTGAGTTTCTTTGTGGAGCACAGGGACCATTCCATCTTTTGGTGACAAACATGATGGTCACAATCACCATTACACTAAACAGCACAGATCTGACTGAAGGCAGATGATATAGAGGTGGCTGGGGGAACTAATATTCACAGTGACTATTTTCTAATTTGTACATGCCATTTTCATGCCCTCAGGAACTATCATCATTGGTGATGACTTTTGGTGATGTCATTCTGCTAGCAAAGAAAAGGTTTGTTTTCTTGCAGTGGGGGGCAGAGCGGTGACAGTTTTGCTCACCTGCACAAATGTATCCATCAGTGATCAATACTCAGCATTTTATTTTCAGCGTTGAGAAAAGGCCGGAAGACTTTGGAAAGCTTTCTATTTGCGTGGAAGCTCGCGTTCCCCTTTGACGACAGCCGGGGAGGGGGACAAGGCTGTTAACTACCCCCGCCCCCCCCCCCCCCCCCCCCCCCCCCCCCCCCCCCCCACCACCCCAGGGGAGATTCCTCCTGATGCCGAGGAAAGCCTGGCGTGTAACTGGACCCCTAAATGAGAGGGTCTCTCTCCTAGCGATGGGAATTAGGGGTTAACCTCCCACTTCCATCCCAGAGTTAGGAATCCATTGCCGTGGCAACATACCCCAGACTTCTCTGGAACCGGTAGGCAGAGGAGAGCCAGGCCCAAATTGAAACGAGCAGCGCTGATGGGCGGGGTCCGGCGGGGGCACACGCTGGCGCCTGGGTCCCCCGCGGAGAGTTTGGGGTGGGGAGGGGGTGGTGGGGAGGCGGGGCGGGGCGGGGGATGCACTAAAGAAAACATTTAGCAACATTCTGCCCTTTACACTATGTCATTGGACCCCAGAAATGGTAAAGGGAAAAAATCACAAGAATTTATATGATAGAAAAACATGTCTGATATGATACATGCGTGTGCTTCGTCATGACACAGTGTGTACAGGGTGTAATCATCATATTCAGGCGTTTTTGGGATATTTTGCATTCATCTGCAATTTGTTTTATCTTTTCCTTTTCCTGTTGCTAGGCAAGTCATGAAAAGGTATTTTTTCATTTTGCACACTTCTTGGCAAGCAAGGCTATTTCATTTTCCATGTGACGCTTCATCCAAATCTTACCAACTTGTAAAATTCAGTTTAACAAGAAATCCAATTTTGTCCAGTCATTTACAAATAAAATAATTTCAGGGTGAGGTCAGTTCTAAAAGAATCTTGTCAGATTTAGAGGTTGTGCTGCCTGTGTCCTCGACGCCATTATCCTTACAGTCCACCTGACCTGATTCTGCTCAAAAGCCTGATCTGTCGATGTAAGAAAACACACAACCACATAGCCGCACAACCATGAAGTGCAGTTAGTTATGCCATTAATAGGCTTGGACATATACAAGGATAATTAGCATAGCGGTCACCAGTACATCGGGCTAAGTTCAGTTGGACATGTTGAAATGATTCTATTGACTTGTGAGGTCAGAAGTAGCGATTTAGACTGAGAAAAAGCATCTAGCGGTCAAAACTAACACAGGACAAGGTCTCCAGTCTTACCTAAGATAATACCCTCCTTGGCCCTAACTGTCATCACAACTTCCTGAATCCAAGATCCCCCAGCAAACTTATTTCAAACATTGCCTCAACTCTCACCATCTCAAAAGACAAACAACTCTCCCCCACCAATTCTTACCATCCTAACCTTTCCCAAGCATCATAAAAAAAAATCATAAGGGCACCGTCATTCTGAGACTGCGTATTATGACATCAATCAGAGACCGGCGGTGTGGGTGGGCAGCCGGGCCCAATCAGCTGTAATGTCAGGCCTTTGAAGGGCTCACTCAGCCCCGGCTTGCCGTCAGCGTGGCTGTGTGGCGTGTGAGCCGGCCCGGGGTGCATTCTGGGAAGACCTGCTGATTGAAACGAGACCGGGAAGGAGACAGAGTGTTGACCCGGCCTAATTAGCCCCCCGAAAATGATTAATTAACCGGAGGAATGACAGTGAGCCCGGGGACTTTAAGGTCACCGCAGGACCGTTATTCACGTCCCCTCCTTAACAGGGGCACGCCCCAACCCCCTGAAACTATGAGAGGAACACAGCCTTCAGCATCTGGGAAAACAGACCTGACTGGGGGGCCTCGGAGGCAGGGATTCTGCGGGCATTAAAGGCCCCGTTGGGGGGTGGGGGATGGGGGAGTGGGGGGGGGGGGGGGCTTCTGCAGTTTCCTGGCTAAATTTGAACCCTGGCTCTCTGAAGCCCGGTCATCTAATCGTCCCCCAGCTCAGTCAGACAAATGGATTCCCTCACGCTCCCACCACTCCTCTGGGCTGATCTGGGCTGAGCATTCTGGCGCTAAACGGCCGCTGTGATTCGCCCGAGTGGGTTCTGCACATTAGAGTCAGTGGGTAACGGGGATCCCCTTCACTACAAGGTGCTTAAATCGTTACTCCCTTCCCGGAGAGAAATGCTTTTCCAGATAAAATGTGTTTAAAAAAAAAAAAAGTTTTATTTACAAACACCTCACGTTGTCTCGGATGCATTCGAAAACTCGGACCTGGAGTCTGCGGTGGGGCCAGTCAAGGTTTCAGGTTACAGTTTTCTTTTGTGATAAACTTGGGAATGACAATCCCTACTGTCATGTGACTGAAGTGCCTTTCTTGAGTTTGAACAGTTGTCCATTTCCAGAAATATGTGTACTGTTTTCCAAGCTTAGCTGTGCTTGAAAACAGACTCCACGAGGTTCCTTCAGTCTTGTCAGTTTTATTCAGTCCTCTAGCACCACCTATCTAAACGTGCGAATCATAGTACTATGCCGGAGTTTGACTCGAGCACGCACAAGGGCACTTAAATCACAGGCAGCTATTGATCAAAACATAGTTTTGAAAAACAATAAGACCTAAAAAAACAGGGTATTCATTTCAAAACGTATTTCTTTATTTGATATTTATTATTCACATATAAATGGGAATGTGAAAATAGGCTTGTAGAGAAGCTAAAATGAGAACTACATAATGCTGACAACTACATTTCCCATGATGCTACAGAAAGGATTCGCAATTCCAGGACACACGTAAAACATGTGAGTCACATCGATAGAACTCATGGTGGTGGGACTTTCTGGTCCTGCTCAGGATCGTTATAGCAGTCCACTTCAAAATGTCTGTTTTTCACGACGAAGTAGAGATAGAAGATTTTGAATATGACGAGGAAACGGAAACTTACTATTATCCATGCCCTTGTGGAGATAGATTCGAAATTACCAAGGCAAGTAGTCATTAGCTAATGTTAGCTAGCTGTCCTGGCGTTGTTACGATTCATTTATGTCTGTGATTGTCGAACATATGCTGTTCTTAATATGCCCGGGAACGATTATATGTATACATTTTTTTAAATATTTCATTTAAGCTATTCTGTTTAGTCAATCTGTGGCGCTACTAGGTAGCCCAATGTTAGGTTACTATCTAACGTTAACTGATTTACAGCTGCGTCTAGCTAGCTAGTTTGTTACGTTGTCCAGCTAACGTAGGCTATATGATACATGGCGATTAACTCTTGCGTTCTGTCGGTAACGTGTTGATTTTTTTCCCATACAGGAGGATTTGGAGAATGGTGAAGAAGTAGCTACATGTCCGAGTTGTTCATTGTTGGTTAAAGTCATCTACGATAAGGTGTGTACCTTCCGCGGAGTGTGAGCTGTAGCCACCTTGCTCAAGTTTGCTACAGGGCAGTTAGTATGGCATGGGATGGAATGACATGTATTCAGGAATGGTTTTAAAAATGTGTGAAATATATTTAGCTAGTCGGTGTAATCTTAATTACAAACGCCCCAATGGTTCGGTAGTTAATTTATCGAAGGTTTTAAATTAGGCTGGCAAGTAAAAAATGTGCTGTAAAAGCAGCCATGTCTGATAGCTTAACGCACTTCCAAGTCTGACTTTTGAAAGACTGCCAAGTTCTACATTCATGAATGAAGTTGGACTGAGCGGGTTAACGTGCTCAAACTCAATAATAAGAACACATATTTAGGTTGGTATGCATTGTTTGTTTGCCAACCATTTGCTAATCGTTCCAGAATTAAATGAAAAGCTAGACCGGGAAACTCTCTGTAATAAATCATTATCGATCGTATTTAACAAGTGATAATTCTGGCTTTTCACACGCGCAGTTTTGAGCAGTTGGATATGTATTTTCTTGTGCGTACAGTCTTTTCTGCGGGCCGTTTTAATTGGCATTCCGTTTCAATGTAAAATAAATGCGGCATTTGAATACAGTGGATCGCTACGTGGAATGTTCCTTTTCATATAGCCTCTAACTGGGACCACTTGACAGATTACTTTTAAAAACCAGGTTTAAAAGTAAAACCAAGGAGATAGGTTTGATCAACGCTAATCAACAATGTATAATTTGATATAGTTAACAGAACGTTGTACAAAGCATTCACGGCTTGTGTTTATTTTCACTGAAAGCAAAAAAAAAAAAAAAACTTTGGTGCCTGGCCTTGACTGTTGATTTTATTCTTAGGAGGCGTTCATGTCCGGTGAAGTAATTGAAGCGCCCGCAAGAGAAGACAAATTGGAGGTGGCGAAGAGCTGAATCAACGAATTCCCCCCACCATTTACCCCGACAGTACAGCAGTAAAGCTGTCTCACTGTGACAGATCTGCGAAGCGTAATCAGATGCTACAACGCAAGTCTAACCTCGTCAGTTTTCCTGGAAGCCCAACACGCACACTCCCATATCAGTGGGACCCGACCGGTGGTTTTTATTAGATGTTTTCTATTTTTATTTATTAAATATCGATTTTACTCTTCTATGCAAATATCAGTCCTGTTTGTTTTATTGCTTGCGTTTCAAAATGGGTTAGCGCCCTGTAAGTGTGCGGTGCAAATGTGTCGGATCACCAGCAGAGGGAGGCAGAGTTCTATAAATACAGTGGTTACGGTAGCATTTTGCCCGGTCCACCGTGGTTTCAGGCATAATAGTATGATAGGACGGTCAGATACCAAAACCTGGTTTTCTCTTGTGTATATTTATGCCAGTGCATGAGTTCCTATGGCAGATTGTTTCTGTGGGACTGATTATTTATAAATACTGTTATTAGTATTAGTTGTGCATAAATGAGCATCCAACCCAAAAACAGATCATGGCCTTTTCCTCCCTGGGGGCATAGCTCAGCGATGGAGCAGAACTTAATGGAATTCCCGAGTATTTTTTTACCGAAAATGCTTAAGAAAATCTCGCAGTACCTCAAGGCCTGCAGCCATACCCTATTTATAGAGAGCTGTATGTTCACTCGTGTGATACTTCTCTTCTATATTTAAGCAGAAGAAAATGACGTGCAGACATTTGTATGCCCTACGTGGTCATTTGCATCCCGTGAGATGTATGCCAGTTATTTTTCCTACTGATTTGCAAAGTTTCAGAAGAGTTTTTTTTTTTCTGTAACATTTTCAGAGCTATCAGTCACATTCCATTTAATGAAGTGCCCTTTAAAGAGTGTGCCTATCACAGGGAATGTTCCATATGAGTAGGTCATATAAGCAGTTTGTGGGTCCTATGGCAGTTTGGACTTCTCTGTGCTGATTTAAGACTGTAAACACAATAAATTACAAACTACTTCTGTCTGTCAGAGAGTGTGGAAGATTTCCCCTCAGCCCTGTAGTGGCAACCAGAATGCAAACGGCATGCAGCATTGCCAGATACAAACGTGTGAAGAGGAAAGTGGGGAGAGGAGGGTGTGTATGCATGTGTGTGTGTCCATGTCAGTGAAAATGTAAAAAAGCAAAGGGAGGGACTCACTGACCTGGGGTTCTTCACCAGTTTTATTTGAATTGCACTTCAACGTTCTGCTAAGTGAAACTACAGAATGCTTATTGAGGCTGATATATTTATGTCTCTCTTAAATGAAGAACATGAAGCAATGGGGACAACCAGCAAAATAAACAAAAACAAAAGTAAATTACCAGGAGTACCAAATAATGATGAACTGCCAAAGCAGCTGTGTAACCCCATGGGCAGGGAGTACTGACAGGAGGCGCTTTGTGATGGACTGGGCTCGCTCTCAGGATGGAACTTCGAAACCGCTTCCTAGCAACCGGGGCATTGCCCGGGAGAATGTGGAGCCTCCGCGTGATTTTCTATGTGATGTGTGAGGCCTGTGCCCATCATGGCTGCTCCCGGTTTCAATGGCCCTGCCACAGTGCACAGTGAACGGAATGCGGTCACGTTGATTCATACGCGTTAGGGCGGTGCTTGACGTTCAGGCGAAGAACCCAAATCTGGCTGGTCAACCTTGGAAACGAAATGACACGATGAGCATGGGGCAGAGTTGGATGAGATAATTGGTGGAAATGCATCCTTTGGACTTCAGGAAACCTCCCTGCAGAGTACTTAGAATTTCCTTGTTCTCAGCATGTTTGTTCTTTCATATGGTTGTGCTTTTTGGCTGGTACGTTTTTATTGGGATCTGCAGTAGTGTGTCCAAATGTTCCAGTCATATATCGAGTTCAGGTGTATTCGACCTGCACCTGTGGAAGAAATCGTCATTAAAGTGAGGTGTGATCCTGCATGTTACTGTCACACTAGCTGCCCGTAGTTAGAGAGCTAATGTTGCACTGAGCAAGCTAAATCAACCCTTTCACAGCAAACATCGTCAATCTGCTCCAGCAGCTACAGTCATCCCAATGGAATAAATGTCAATATGATCTTTCATCAATTTTTTTCTTATTTGCATCGTTCCTTTTTCAGAGACGCTGTCGAAAAAAAAAAAACTTTCCAGAAAAACTGGAAATTGAAATAATGGGAAAGACCTGAGTCTGAACCGAGTGAAAAACAAGTAGTGAGGTAAAAAAAAAAAATCTCCATTGGGAAGGAAAAGTGTGCTTAAGTCACTGTGGTCTAAGTAACTTATCCATGTGATGAAAATTTATTTTGATATTGCTTTATTACAATACTGCAAACACTTCCTTATTGTGCTTCTGTCACAATGGTCTTGTGGGAGGGGGGGTGGCTTTGGTCAGTATGAGGCAATTGACTGTGATGTCACAATGGAATAATTCAGTATGATGATGTCACAGTACCCTAGGTACCATGAAATCACAGGAGTAATTCAAGTGTTCCTGGGTAATATGACTCATCTGTGTTTACTGGCACTAGCCACACATCATGCCTATTTTAAGGGGTGTGGCCTGTGGCTTTTGTGTTCTTCATTGGTTGGTTTTCAATCTATGCCTAATGGAACACAAACACATGTCCCTGCCAAATGTTGCGAGGACTATAGAAATTATTCTGACACATGGCTGTGAGCAGGATTCATTGTGTATTATGAACACCATGCTATCATCTACAATTGCTAGAGCAGATATGTGTTCTTGACCCAAGGGTGTGTCACTCTATACATTCTCCAGATAGGCTGTTCATTACTCATTACTCACCAGGGGCTGGCTGTTCATGTGCTCATTACTGACTCCAGACCAGCTCACATAGGTCCTACTGCGTTGTTCTTGTACCGGATGGAGATGTTACACAGGCTTTGCAGACTCGTGAATCTTAACGAGACCAGCCAGGCCACAAAACAAACGATCTTCCTGAACAACAGGAGCATCCTCAATAAATTATCATCAGCAGTGTAGCCATTAGGCTGGGTGAAGTTCCAGAAAATGTGTGCCTTTCAAACCCACTAATAGCCTCATTAATCAATTACGGTTGACACTAATATGATATTAATCCTATAAAATAAGCATTAAAATAATTCATTTTTGGGCAATGCGGCAGTGAATTGATCATGATGTTTCGTTTCCTTGTTTTTCTTGTGTCTGAAATGTTTTGCTGTTCACTTTGCTGCCTCCTGGCTTCTAAATCTTTGCTGCGTTTGCACAAGTAGCGATGCTAACCACGGTCAGTAACGTAATTACTGCAAAAATACGGCTTTGAGAAATCTGTTAAAGGGAACGGGGGGGGCTAATCGATGCTGTGCTTCGTCAGCCATTTTGGCTCAAGCTACAGTGGGGCCTGAGCGCATTTGATGGAAACAGAAGGTAGGAATGCGTTTGTCTGCATGCAGGCTGCCCAGCGTTCCAAAATTTGTTTCAGTCCGGGCTGGAATGGGCTTAATGAGCTGTCCCTGGGCAGAAGAGGCTTGTCTGAACCTCAAGACAGCCCCCCCCCCCCCCCTGCCCCCGCCCCCTTCTCCCACCCCCCCCCCCCCCCCCCCCCCTTTGCATCAGCAATGGTTCCTGCTGAAATATTTACCACCCCTGTGTTCTGGAATGAAACGTGTTGAACTGGCCCAGATGACGCTCGGCCCCAGCGAAGGGTTGGAGGGTTGCGGAGATGTACCCAGCATGCATTGCAGATCTCCGTGGGGCCCCTCGGAAGCCGTTCGTTGACGCAGCTGTAAATCTGGCTTCTGTTTAACCGCTTCTTTATTTTTTAATGAGCTGGGGCAGACGTAGCTGGGGGGTGGGTGGGGTAGGGGGGTACTCCACCTCCTACCTGCTCCAGAAGGTCTTGGAACAGCTAAAGAGAATGTGAATGCATCTCTCTCGCCTCGTACCGAGGTTAACGCACTGACCCGGGGGGTGGTCTGGTTCAGACACCCGGAACACTTTGAATGGATAAAAACAGCATTTACATCTCAGTCCAAGTGTGAGTGCTGCTCATGGGGGATTTGCATGTTGAGCTTAAAGTTAGGAGGCACCTCCGCAGCCAAGGGGAGAACAGCAAGCAAGCAGAAGGCAGCTCTTTCTGCCTGAGATACGGCATCAGCTTCCTGAAGGGCACCGTATAGGTGAAAATGATTGAGCAAATCTTTTCTTACTTTTTGAACGAATTAGCTAAATTAGTTTTGATAGCTTAAAAACAAATCCCAAAACAAGAGAATCATTTCATGTGCCACCGACGCTGTAAATTAAGTGAAAATGTCATGCTTAACCAGTACCTTAATCGCAGTCATCGGAAACCTTGTTTATTTGTTTGTAAGTTGTTGTTTTTATAAGCGATGTTAATGAGAGAAGCTATACAGAGGCTCAATCGCTCTCGAGACTCTTGTTGAATGATTTTTTCGTACAAATCAACTTCAACAGTCGCTATATTTTTTCTACCATGATTTCACGCCTCTGCTAATGTACTCCATGAATGTGGAAGCTTGGTTGCAGTTCTGCAACCAGGGAGGTATCCGTGTCGGCCATTACAGCCTGTCAAACATTGGTTGTCAGCCCGAGAATTTACATATTGTCCACACTTGGTTACATAATTCACATTTAAATTATTGGGAGGGGGTTATGCATCGTGATTTAATTAACCTATATTTAATGATACGTTTATTAATAGAAACTTTTCTTTTGATGCCAAAATGAGTCCATGTTTTGGATGTTTTTTTTTTTAACAGTAAATCTCTCTTGTTCCACAGAATGTTGGCGCTGGTAACCTGGTAACCTGGCACTGGTAACTTGGTAACCACAGACCTCACTGACCCAGAGGGTTGTGAGAAGCCACATGACCCAGTGCTGATTGACTGTGTCTGGCGAGGCAGGGATAATGAGACGCATCTGAATAATTAATACATATGACCTCAGATGGCTGGGCTCTATGCACAATAGCACATCAGTTTAAAGAGAGATAGACAGAGGGAGAAAGAGAGATGGAGAGAGGGAATCACAAAGACCTTTTTAGAACCCGTTCAGAGAATCTGCAGTGACAAGGAAGGACAAAATATGTTGAAATTCATACAAACCCTATGGCTGCACTGTGTCTGTACCCAGAATAGCTCCAAGTCAGTACTCTGTGTCTGTACCCAGCTGAAGGTCAGTGCTCTGTGTCTGTACCCAGCTGCAGGTCAGTGCTCTGTGTCTGTACCCATTTGCAGGTCAGTACTTTGTGTCTGTATCAAGCTGAAGGTCAGTGCCCTGTGTCTGTACCCAGCTGCAGGTCAGTGCTCTGTGTCTGTACCCCGGTGTAGATCAGTGCCCCGTGTCTGAACCCAGCTGCAGGTCAGTGCACTGTGTCTGTATCCAGCTGCAGGTCAGTACTCGGTGTCCGTACCCAGCTGCAGGTCAGTGCCCTGTGTCTGTGCCCAGCTGCAGGTCAGTGCATTGTGTCTGTACCCACCTGCAGGTCAGTGCCCCGTGTCTGTACCCAGCTGCAGGTCAGCACTTTGTGTCTGTATCAAGCTGAAGGTCAGTGCCCTGTGTCTGTACCTAGCTGCAGGTCAGTACTTTGTGTCTGTATCAAGCTGAAAGTCAGTGTTCTGTGTCTGTACCCAGCTGTAGGTCAGTGCTCTGTGTCTGTACCCAGCTGCAGGTCAGTACTCTGTGTCTGTACCCAGCTGCAGGTCAGTGCTCTGTGTCTGTACCCATTTGCAGGTCAGTACTTTGTGTCTGTATCAAGCTGAAGGTCAGTGCCCTGTGTCTGTACCCAGCTGCAGGTCAGTGCTCTGTGTCTGTACTCTGTGCCTCGGTGACGGTACACACTGGTGTCCTTCAGCTGTTATTGAAGTGTTCTGACTGCTTACTGAAGCTGCTTTAATCTGAAACATGCTGAGCGCAGTCAATACTGCAATATAGCAATACTGCCAACTGCACCCTCACCACACAGAGCAGGCCGCCATTCCAGCAAAGAGAGAGAGAGAGGGAGGCGGAGAGAATGTGCATGTGTGTGTGCATGAGAGAGAAAGAGAGACAGAGAGTGCATGTGTGTGTGCCTGCTTGTGAGAGAGTTTGTTACACAAACAATATGCTTTGGCAATGTGTATGTTTAAAAGTCATGGCAATAAAGCAAATTGAACTGAACTGAGAGAGACAGTGAATGTGTGCATGCGTGTCTGTGAGAGAGACAGAGACTCCTCCTCTGGCCCTCAATGAATTAATCTAATAATATCTCAAATCAATAACCACTGTAGGTCACACTGAATAGTTTTGAAGAACAAGGATTATGTGTTTGTGCATGTTTTATTTATCAGTTTTTGTTTGTTTGTTTGTTTGTTTGCAATTGAGGTCAACAATGCTTTAATCAAAGAAGTGCTCCATTGGCTTGAGCTTGGTTGCACCCCAGTGGCTCTTCCTGCATGTCCATTACAGAGAAAAAGGCTGCCCACAGTTCCTCCACTGCAGTCATTTTAGCAAATACTTTCTCAGTAACGATCAAGGAAAGACTCGGAGAGGAAGAAGGTATGGACGTTATGTCTGTGCTGATATCATACGTCATTGTGACATCATTTGCACATTAGTAAGGATGAATCTCTTCATTTCCCTGAGCACACACTTTAGATGATATTATTTCCACTGAAACCACTTAAAAAGCCGACATTTTTCCTCAAAGCTTACAAAGATTGCTCCGAACTTCACTTTTCGAGTGCTTTCAGGCTTTTCTGCAGATCTTGCAGAACGGTAGTGTCATCTCTGCTTAATGCGTTTGCAGACCTTTTATAAAAAAATACTGTACGGTTGAAGAATTCTTACTGCAGACCTCCAGTGTGCACCTTCTTAGAGGCCACAAAAGTGATTTATACAAATCATCACAACCACAGACCAAAAAATGCCTTTGCTTTAGAGCTGTTTCTTGACGCTGAAATGAAAGTGAAACAGCAGGATTTGCATTTCGCTGAACAGAACATGAGAACAGGGCCACAGGCCAGACCATGAGAACAGGACCACAGGACAGACCATGAGAACAGGACCACAGGACAGACCATGAGAACAGGACCACAGGAGAGACTATGTGAACAGGGCCACAGAACAGACAGTGAGAACAAGACAGACCGTGAGAACAAGACCAGAGGACAGACCATGAGAACAGGACCACAGGACAGACCATGAGAACAGGACCACAGGACAGACCATGAGAACAGGACCACAGAACAGACCATGAGAACAGGACCACAGGACAGACCATGAGAACAGGACCACAGGACAGACCATGAGGGACAGCTGAGACATGGAGGCAGCTGCACCATGTAAAGCCTGAGAACTTCAATCCCCTGAGAAACAGCTATAGTGACATCACACTTCCGATCAGGAAATCAGGAAAAGGAGTGAAAGGGTTGATTTAGCTTGTTCAGTGCAACATTAGCTCCCTAACTACGGGCAGCTAGTGTGACAGTAACATGCAGGCTCACACCTCACCTTAATGACGATTTCTTCCACAGGTGCGGGTCGAATACACATGAACTCGATAGATGACAGGAACATTTGGAACATTTAAATTATCACTTAGCCTACTTATATTCCCTATCTGCGGATCACCGTTTAAATCAAAGGATCATGAAAATAGCCCACGCAACCCCTTGTTCCGTTTTGTTTAGCAAAATAGCTCTGCACATCTGTGAAATATATTTCCGTATAGCCTAATCAAAAACAAACAAAAAAACATTTTTTTTAAGGTGATTCTGTCCAAAACCAAACTTTGCTGACTTTCAGTGTCCTGACGACGCATCGTACTTTAAAGGGCAACTGGTCCCCTGTCGGGTATGTTGACGTTAGATTTTACTAAGATCAGATGGCAAGAGAGATTGCCTCCGTCGCTCCATCCCACTCCGGCGCAGTTCCCCTGCGCGCTCAATCACTCTCTCCGTCCTGCTCGGCAGCAGTGACGTCACCGAGCAAGCCAGTGGGTTGAACAGAAGGTAGAGCGAGCGAGCTACAGAAGGGAGCGGAGTTGTTGGGGCCTGCTCGAGAAGACCCGACAAAACACTCAAATCGGATTTCTGACTGTCAGGTATCAGATCTCAGCCCGACTGAACTGAAAACACGCTTTCTGTGCGTGTCCAACCCCCCTCTTCCCCGTGCCTGATTTGACCGGAGCTCGGAACACCAAGGTAAGAAGCGAGAGGAAAATAAAGCGAACAGAACTGAGCGTAAAGTTGGTGTGGTCGCCTGACGTGCGAATGACTGGCTTCACTGAGCTCAGCTGTATTTTCCAAGCCTCTTGAACCTGCAGATATATTTTAGCGTGTTATGTTTATGTTGTTTTGAAAGAAAGCGGATATTCCCCGGAACGTGGGCAGAGGAGTCAAACATTGGTTTTATGTGTCCACGCTGTTGACGCTCTCGGTTCGCTCCTGCTCCTTGCAGGACGACTTTGCTTTGTGTATGTACGGCAGTACAATAGATGCGAGGTTTGATATCACGGCGATGATGGCGTTTCGTAGCAAAACGATTTCCCGATTGTCCGGTTCTGTGTGCATGTACTTTCATCGAACCCCTTTGAACTTATCTTACACACAATTTTACGAAGTAAAACATACCAGTTTGCCGCTCATAGCCTACCTAAAGAAATGTGTACGGTCAGATAGATGGATTTCGAGAGGGAAACCATAGTAATTGTACTTACAGGTAGCTAGTAGTGGCTGTATACGCGACGTTGCCTTTTTCTACTGATCGTATATCGCATTTTTATTATAGTAAGCTATTGTTATAGTTACACTACTTTTTTTTAAAAACCTGAAAAAGTAGCAGTTATCCTTACCCTACTACCTAAACCGAACGTGAGTTCTTTACATTGCTCATATGATACTAAATCCGGAATTTACCCTAAATCCGTAGCCTGCTAATGCCACATGGATAAAGCCCTCGCCCACTGTTTTGTTTTTAGTTCGATTGGTGTAAACATGCCATATAGCACAGCCTACTCATTGCTAAACAGACGTGTTCTGTTTCCATGCATTTGTTGCTGCGTTTGGGAGAGCTAGCCTAGGACTTATAATGAAATTGGCGCATTCGTAAGAACAAGTCTGACTAGAACTATTCGGCAACTAACGAACTGTTTATTTAGCCGTAGGGCGTTTTGTTTGGATGAGAATATCTGAAGATAATTGGTTATGATTTATAAATGAATTAATTCTGGATATGGCTGTGGTGTATGTCAGCCTGTCTACTTAGTGTTGCGTGGACCTTATTTCTGCAGGTAACAAGTAATACAGGATGTCCGAAGATGGATAATACGATACGCTTTTAATTAAGAGTACTTTCCATCTTAAGGGGGGGAAAATCGTCGAAACCAAAAATCACATTGCGATCTTGGCTCCGGCACGTTTTGGGCTTAATCCCCGTAGCCCCAAGAAATGTGAGTACAGACCTGAATCTATGCTGGGTACGGACACAAAGAAACAACGCTATACACGTTGCAGTAGTTTTCTAATTGTGCCACCTGCTATTTTAATCCGGCTTTCACTCGAAACAAAGCATTTGAGGCTGAGGTTTGTGTGTCTTTGAGCAAAGAAACAGCTGATAAGTTAGCGGTCGATGACGCGGACGGTTCATTGCAATTAGTTTCCATCACTCTTAAATTCCGGTGACAGCTCGAATTATGAGCCCCCCTACCCCTCCCCACCCCAAGCCCAGCATTGTATTTATTGTTATGAGTTGTATTTTTGCCTTTAGCGCCTTTCTCATTCATTTAACTTAGTAGCTACATTTTACACCTGTCAGAGCGCTTGTGCGGTTTCAACTTTTAAGTGGCTGTGGAATTATTATGGGCGTCTGTTGAATTTTAGTTTGGATCCTGTCACAGTTCAGGTTGGGAATGTGCACGTGACTGTACACCAGTGTGTTTCACGGCCTAGATCATTTCTCACCGTGAAGAAAGTGAAGCTAAATGCAGTGGCTGTATTCTTGACCAGCCAGGTGAGTTTAACCACCAGGCTGTAACAGGGTTACACCCAAAGATAATATCACCATGGGAACGCAAAACCGGAGGACAATGTCCGCTCAGCAATGACAAACATGCGGAACCAGCAGGTGTACACGCCTGTCCGACTGCGTCATATTTTGCATCCATTTTTTTGAATGGAACTAGATAAACCTATAAAAAAAAGTAATATTTCTTTATCTCAGAATGAAGGTGGCTTTTGGATTCAGTGTTTTAGATTTGAAGCCAAAATGACAGGGATTATGGTGATGATGGTGGCAGAGTCAGACATGCAACAAAAGTGTGTACTTTATGAAAGACAGAGATGTGGCAACTTTAAGTTTTCCTGCAGCTCATTAACTGGGGTTGTATGCATGCAGTGGATATTTAATTGCATTGTCTCGCTTGTGGCAAAAATATTAAAAATTTTACCATCTGTGTGAGAGAGAAGGTGAGCAAGGATTTCTCAGTGTCTCTCACTCTCTCTCCTGTACTCCCAACCCTCATCTGAAAGCCTATTTTCCTGTGTCTGTTTAACCAGTCAGCTGCAAATAAATGCATCTTCAGGATGTATTCATTTCTGTTCCATCACCCAGAACAACCGCCCATCTTTATGCAGTATTTTTTATGGGCAGGCTGCCCCAGCAGATGGTTGAAATCCAGTAAATCGTGTATTAATGAAGAACCACCTATGCTGGTGCTTAGCAAGGCTAGTTAACATCCTTCCTTGTTAAGTGCTTTTGCTGGATCGAAGCTTGTGGCCCTCTCTCTCTGTCGCAGTTACAGATGACCTTGTGATTGATTTACCTTTGGTTAAAACGGTTGTGCAACACATCACGTTACACGTATTGATGCTTGGCAGGTGGTGCTGTACCCAGCGAAAATCGTAAAAAGCGGAAAACGTGAGTGTTGTACCCTGTGCCTGACCGCGAGCTGGGAGCGTGTTGTGTGAGAGCAGCTGTTGAAATGCATTGTGGGAGTCCCTGTGTACGCTCGCGCCCAGCGTCCGGGGCCCGAGAGCCCCCCCCCCCCCCCCCCCGCGGAGCTTTTACCGGCCCGCGAAACCGCTGTTAGCGGGAACTGTTAGCGGGAACCTGGCTTTTCGAGCCGCCGCGCGCGCCTCTCTCTCGGCTGGAATTCCGGAATCCTCCGTGTGCGTGCCCTTTTAAAGCGCCGGTACCAGGCTCCTGCTCCAAAACACAAAGGGCCTGCTGTGTGTTTTAGCTCGCTCGCCCCGCGTGTGTTTGCGGAGGTGGGTGTGCGCCCCCCCCCCTTTGAGCGCTGAGTGGTCCTGCGTCCACAGTTCCCCTTTGTGCGAGATGGAAAAATTTAGGTTCTGCGTGGTTCAGTCCCTGAGTGAAGAGCGGTTGGCTCTCTGCTCTGTGTGTGTGTGTGTGTGTGTGTGTGTGTGTGCGCACCTTGATAGACATGCGTTCTCCCTACCTTACCTGTATTGTGTCTCCAAGAGGAATGATTTGTCATCATCTTGTGTCTTGTCTGATGCATTTCCAGTTTCCATAACGGCACAAGCTTTCTAGCAAAAAGCCTGTGATGCTTCATGTGCCAAAAATAGGTGGAAATGGAAGTGCGGTGAAGGATTCATTTTTGCTGTCAAGGACTCTGGGATTTTTTGCTGTGGAGGGCTGGGTGCTGACCCAAGGCACTTAGGCACTGATCCTGGAGCCTCATTCTCTCATCACTACCTGTAATTTTTTTTTTGAGGGGGGGGGTGACCTTGAGTGATTGACAGGCAGCACCCAGTGAAGGCTTAGTGAAGGCATGGCTGTGCAGCTCTTTAATGGAGTCAGGATAACACATCACAGCCGCCCACCCGAGAGCCCTCAGCGATGGAGGTTAGCGCAGCGCGGGGGGGGGGGGGGGGGGGAATCCGTCTCCATCAGGACGGCTCACAACCGCCCTTCACCGCTGTCGCCTGACGTCGAGCCAAAGGGCCGTCTCTGTTGCTCTGCAGTACGAAGGCAAACAAGCAGAGGCTTGGCCCGGGAAGGAAGCGCTGCTTTTTTTTTGCGAGTGACAGTCGTCTGAACGTTTTTCATTTCATTCGGTTTATTTAGCCTACGTTTGAAGCTCCTTGAGACTGAGAGTCTCTTTTTCGAGGGAGACTGGCCCCAGAAAGCAGCTGTACAGTGATAACAGGAGTGGTGAGACACGAACGCGGTGCCGTTAAAATTCACAGTTTAACAGACACACGGTCCAACGAGCAGCACAGCAAATCAGACATCATTGGGTGTTGTTTAAAACAGTTGTGCTTTTTCGGTGGTAATGCCCTGGATACCGGATTTGTAGTGATTCACTGGGGACGCTCGTTCGAATTTTGCGGATGTTTTGAAGACCGCTCCAAGGCCACGGGGCGAAGTAGGAATGCTGATTTTCCTGGTTGAGAAACCGCCTTGAAGTACTTTAAAAAGAATCCGCTGGGATGAGCGCAACTTGTCGGTGCATAATTATGTAAAAGGTGACCAGAAAGATAAAATGGAAGCTTATCCCTAATGGCCTTATACGCAGATATAAAGGAATGGTGTTGTCTCAGAAGACTCAGAGGCCCAGCCTACCAATTTGTATAATGTGTCGATGACTTAGCATTTGTCATGCCTTTTAGTAAGCCAGTACAGGTCAGAGTCTGTCTACTCCTGTAACCCTGGAAAGAGCCGCAACACACCAAGATGGGCCACATAACCGATATCTTTGCTTTCACACGTTAAAAACACCCCATCTTCTGCCTTTTATCTTGCCTGGGTGAACGGTGTGCAGGTTTCTTCTACGTCGTAGAGGCAGGTCTAATAACAGACGTGTTTGCATTTCTGTTCTCTCAGCTCCACGCCGGCGTATTCCCCCTCCGCACACTTTCTGATAGCTCACTACATCACTCTGCTCGCTGCCCTGTTCCTCTTTAGTTAGCGTGCGTGTTTATTTTCTCCGGGATAACCCACAGAGGGCTGCAGCCTTGGCTTGTAGCGGCCGCCACCCGCACCTGCTCTTAAACGGCGGTGTTTACCGGGTCGCGGGACGAACGGCGGTTCAAGATCACGGCGGTTAAACCACAGCGGCTGCCGCCCGCGCCAGGTCTTACACGGCAGCGTTCACCGAGTCGCAGGCGGGAGGCGGCGTAGTATAATAACCTGTGTCGCTTCGGCATATATATCCAGCTGTATGTAAAGAGGTCTCTGGATAGGAGCGTTTGCTTAAACGCCTGCAGTGTAATGTAGCTAATGGCACCGCGGCTGTTACCCACAGTGGAGCTGCCGTTCCCCGGCTGGCGGAACTGGCACTGCGGTGAACGGTGATGCCGATGGCGAGGGTTTGTGCGGGGGCAGATATCGGATGGAACCGCTTTAGAAACTGGGCGGGGACATTCAGCCGTACGGCTTTTCGCTTGACCCTAGTGAGGACACACTGGCTGAATGACGGGTATATGAATACGGGTGCGCTGTTTGACTCGTGAGGATGTTTTAAGTCCGATGACGCTGCTGTTTTAGGCCTTTCTTCTTCTCCTAGATTTTATTTTGGCTGAGAAGTTGCGAAGGGAAGGATCAGCCTCACGTTGGGGGTGGAGCTCTTTGCTGTCGGACACACCGGAGCTTATGGACCAATGAACTGGCCTTCCTCTCCATGGCTAATTATTCCGACAGGGTTTAAGTTAATGAGTATCTTTGATTATGTGTATAAGAAAGCCAGAAGCATGCCAAAGGCATATGAGTGAAAATGGTGAGCGTAACCAAGCATTGGCTTCTGGGAGGTGTAGTCAGCTGAATACCGTTCTTTGTGCAGTGATGCTTGCTGTAGTCAGGATCAGATGGCAACTTAGACAGAAAGCAAAGCAAAAGGTCAGAGGTCACACAGAATCACAGACTGAGGAGGGTATTCTTAATCCCACTTGGCCCGGGCTTGGCCCCTCCCACAGTCAGGGGTGCAATCTGTGTCGACCAATCAGGAGACGAGCGAGCAAAGGAAGTGTTGTTGGTAACAGACGGCACAGTCGTGCTGCACTGCCTTTACCTGCTCCAGACTGTTTATCTCACTGAAGCGTCATGTGACGAAAATGTGCTGCAGTTGAGGGGGCGTCTTCAGATGCTTAGTCATCTCTGCCAGGGATGTGTTTTAATGTTTCAATGAAAGGGTGTAATTATAGTATTTAAAATATGACAGTGGCTTCCCTCACGTTAGCTGGTTGTGATGTAGTTGTTAGTTAGCATTATCTCAGGTAGAAGGCTATGATGCTAGCTAGAAGTGCGTCCCTTGAAATGGAAAAGAAAAAATGACAGGATATGCAAAAAATTCTTTATCTTCGCAACAATGTTTTGCAATGATTGGCACTTAATTGTGATGACTCTTGGCAGTAGCACCTCCCTGTCTGGTGGTTTTTCTGGGAAGAAAGCTGTCTTTTGTCTGACAGAATCGTGTAGGAAGTGTCCTGTCAAACAGACTGAAGATGGCTTTCCCCCCCTTCCTCACACTGTAAATTCGAATCTGTCAAAAGCAGAAGTGAGCGTGATTGGTCCTGATGGATGACTTCAGGTACATATGCCGGTATTTAATCACACCTCCAAACGAGCAGTGACTAATGAGGTGATGCTGCTGTTTGTGATTTATTTATTATCTGAAGCATTCATAATCTGTGCTTCAGTGTGACAGAACAGGGTGTGTGTGTGAGGGGGGAGATGTAGTCTGATTGGCTGTATGTTATCATTGATCTGACAGATGCATATGCATTTTCAAAATACCAGCCATTCTGAATACTTTATAATGATTTTTGGTTTTTGATGTATGGTTGTTAATTTGGCAGAATGTGTTTGTGTGTTGATATATATGTGGGGTGAGAGGTTACTGGTGCACGTGCACAGTATTGTTATTTTGTGATGGGAGGGGTTGCTGTGTCCCTCTCCTACAGTACCACTCAGTTCCGGTCATTACAGTACTCAGCTCTCAGACCAGGTGATTCCAGGCCTTTACGCAGCCTGGCCTGCGGGGACAGGACTAGAGAGGGCCTGTCTGACCGCCTCTGAACGCTGAAGAAATGCATGCGTCCTGAACCAGACCTGCCGGGTAAGGGACGCACGCAGTTCTGTGGGAGCGGCTTCTGATTGGCTGAGGGGCTTGGGTCTCGGGTACGAGGTTAAACTCCGGCTCCCCTGTCCTCCTGAGGGCGGTGGGGTTTACCGCCTGGGCCTGCGGTGTCTGGAGCTGCCGATGGCTGCCTCCTCTGGGGCACTTCAGCTTGTAGTGGCCGTACGGCTGGAGCTAGCGGTGGCTGCCTCCTCTGGGGCACTTCAGCTTGCAGTGGCGCTACGGCTGGAGCTAGCGATGGCTGCTTCCTCTGGGGCACTTCAGCTTGCAGTGGCCGTACGGCTGGAGCTAGCGATGGCTGCCTCTTCTGGGGCACTTCAGCTTGCAGTGGCCGTACGGCTGGAGCTAGCGATGGCTGCCTCTTCTGGGGCACTTCAGCTTGCAGTGGCCGTGCGGCTGGAGCTAGCGATGGCTGCCTCCTCTGGGGCACTTCAGCTTGCAGTGGCCGTACGGCTGGAGCTAGCGATGGCCGCCTTGGACACTCGCTGCTTCCTGGAAGCTGACAGACGCAGGAAGCTACTGTTACAGAGCAGTGCGTCTCTGTGACAGTGCAATGTGAAAAAAAAGGAGCTATACAAACAAAGTTGATTTGATTTGACACATCAGGCCTCAGAATGTCTTGCTAAAGGGGCGGTTATCCCATCGCTCTCTGCTGACTGAGGCCGGCTGCTTTTGAATTTCCTCCTGAAATGATGGGCCCTCCGCAGCGAATTGGGGGGGAGGGGGGGGGGGGGGGGGGGGGGGGGGTCCGGACTTTGTTCCTGGGGGTCCTGGTTTTCCTGTTTTGACTGAGCGTGTGACAGTTTGTTCACAGGGGTGCGATTAAGTAGCTGAGAACTGAGCCGGTCTGGTGGGCGGGACAGGGCAGGGCAGGGCAGGGCAGGGTGGTGGTGGTGGTGGTGGGCGGGGCAGGACAGGGTAGGGCAGGGTGGTGCAGGAGAGCCGGTCTGGTGGGCGGGGCAGGGCAGGGCAGAGTGGTGGTGGTGGGTGGGGCAAGACATGGCGGGCAGGGTGGTGCAGGAGAGCCGGTTTGTTGGGCGGGACAGGGTGACCGGGGTTCCAGACTGTGGAGTGCTGGCAGACAGGGTCCTGTCATGGGCACAGCTGGCGTGAGGAGCTTGTAGCATCTTACAGTTTACAGTTTAGACATTTAGCAGATGCTCACATCTCCGGAGCGGCCTACACAGCTGTGTGACGTGTGTGCGCGAAGACGGGCTGTGCCGTGGAATGTTCCGGAATGTCACTGTCGGCCTGTGGTAATGGCGCTGATATGACTAATGCGCTGGCTTCTGCCACACTCACTACCGGTTACTGCCTTTAGTGGTACGAACTCATAATACTAATGCTGTAACTTCCTCCATCATCATTAGTGTTAATGTTAGTGCGCAATAATTACAAGTGCTACTAACGCTGTAACTGCTATTACTAAAGTGTGTGTTGTCACTGTCACCATGGTTACTACTACTGTTGCTGCTAGTGCTGCTGGCAGCGGGATCAGTGCTTGTGTCGGTACTTGGTGGGATCAGTGCCTGTGTCGGTACTTGGCGGGATCAGTGCTTGTGTCGGTACTTGTTGGGATCAGTGCTTGTGTCGGTACTTGTTGGGATCAGTGCTTGTGTCGGTACTTGTTGGGATCAGTGCTTGTGTCGGTACTTGTTGGGATCAGTGCTTGTGTCGGTACTTGTTGGGATCAGTGCTTGTGTCGGTACTTGTTGGGATCAGTGCTTGTGTCGGTACTTGTTGGGATCAGTGCTTGTGTCGGTACTTGTTGGGATCAGTGCCTGTGTCGGTAATTGGTGGGATCAGTGCCTGTGTCAGTACTTGGCGGGATCAGTGCTTGTGTCGGTACTTGTTGGGATCAGTGCTTGTGTCGGTACTTGTTGGGATCAGTGCTTGTGTCGGTACTTGTTGGGATCAGTGCTTGTGTCGGTACTTGTTGGGATCAGTGCTTGTGTCGATACTTGTTGGGATCAGTGCTTGTGTCGGTACTTGTTGGGATCAGTGCTTGTGTCGGTACTTGTTGGGATCAGTGCTTGTGTCGGTAATTGGTGGGATCAGTGCCTGTGTCGGTACTTGGCGGGATCAGTGCTTGTGTCGGTACTTGTTGGGATCAGTGCTTGTGTCGGTACTTGTTGGGATCAGTGCTTGTGTCGGTACTTGTTGGGATCAGTGCTTGTGTCGGTACTTTGTGGGATCAGTGCTTGTGTCGGTACTTGTTGGGATCAGTGCTTGTGTCGGTACCTGGCGGTATTAGCGCTTCTGTAGTAGCGCTGGATTCAGCATTGCAGCTGCGGTTAAGTCCTGCGTGGGGATTCTCCATCTGTGTGCCTTCTGCCGCCTGACTGGCTGTTGTGCTGTGAGATTCCCCCCCCCCCCCCCTGCGCCCGCGTGTCGCGTCGTCCGTCTGGTGCTCTCCAGGCAACGGGAATCCACTCCGCGGGCCGGATGTGCCGCGAGGCTTTTTAAACTTTCATCAGTCCACCTCACCTGTCCCGCCCCACTTTCCCTGAAAATGTAGGCCCCTCTGTCTGCCTTTCTCTCTCTCACACTCTGTCTATCTCTCTCACTCTCTCTCACTCTCTCTGTCTACCTTTCTTTTTATCACACTCTCTCAGCCTCGTTCTCAATCTCTCTCTCTTTCTCTCTCTCTGCCTCTCTCTCTCTCTCTCTTTGCCTTTTTCTCTCTCTCTCTCTCTCTTTGCCTCTTTCTCTCTCTCTCTCTCTCGCTCTCTCAGCCTCTCTCTCTCGGTCTTTCTCTCTCTCTCTCTGGCTTAGGGAACTGCGTGACTCGTGGAGATGTGTTGTGTTCCTGGGGGATGCGTGTGATGGACGTCTTTATCCAGCGGACGGCTCGGTCTCCGTTTGCTCCCGAGTGCCTGTGCTGGTGGAGAGATCGGGCTTTTTGCAGATTACAGATTACAGCCCTCAGAAGATGCAGCTTTTTGGCTTAGGCCTGATCCATTGTAGGCACGCCCTCCCTGTTGAGCCATCGTCTTCATTCGGTTCTGTCTGTCTGGAGGTGCTGGGACAGGTCTGGACCAATGCTTGGGTGGGACGTGGGGCAGTAGGCCTTACCGTGCAGACGGAGGGGTAGGTAGGTCAGGTTTCCCCCCCTCCCCACTCCCCTCTTCCAGATGGTACTCACTGTGTCTTCCAGCGAACTTCGATGGACCCTGGCGTGAAACTGTGCTTCTGGAGAGCCGAAAGACTGCGCCATCCATGCACTGGTGTGTGTGTGGTCGCAAACGCGGCTGTGGAGTGTGAGCCGTGCCAACTGTGCTAGCCAGAACTAACGTGTATGCAAATTTACGTAAATCCAAATCTTTCCAGGTTCGAGGCGCCAGACACTCCTGTTTTTAGTCTGGTGGGTGTGTGGTCACACCTGTCCCAGGTGCGATCCCTCTGCTGTCTGCTGGTATAGGCCCATAGAAGCAGATTTATTTTCAGCTGTGTGTCTGTAATGGCTGAAATGCTTTGCTCAGGCAGTAGGGATATGCTTAGCTGGGTTAACGTGTTCCTGCACACACAGCCCCATGGCCCGATGTGAGTGAACTGGAGCATTCACCCCAGCCAATCACCGCCCCCCCCCCCTTGCCCTGAAGGTCAAAAGCTAACAGGACAGGAAGTGGATGTCACAGGACAGGAAGTGGATGTCTCAGGACAGGAAGTGGATGTCTCAGGACAGGAAGTAGATGTCTCAGGACAGGAAGTGGATGTCTCAGGGCAGGAAGTGGATGTCATGTTGTGGGACCTGGCCGAGCTGTAGAGATCCGGGGGACTTGCGGGTGCCTCCTTAATGCAAAATGGCTCTGGATTCATGAGTTTGGGCTGTTTGTTTTTTCACTGCTGTTTTCTGAAAGGCCCCCCCCCCCCCCCGTAGACATGCAGGGGACCCTGATTCACCCCTGTGGGACTCTTTCAGGGATCAGAGTCTTTCCTGGAAAAACTGTGCTCTACAGGAAACCGCTTTGTTTGTCTCTCTAATCCCTGTAGAGTTCCTCCACATGCTGGGGGGTGGGTTTTGGTGAAGGCCGGCCTTGTTCCCCATCCCCTGCCCCTGTGAGTGCAGCCCAGAGAGCGGCCCCTGCTCCAGCCTACCCGCTCGATCTCAAAAAGTGAGCGGCTAAACCGCTATGGGCTCCAATGCAATGTGTTTTTGGAAGAATGGTGATGTGAGAAACTTGCGAACCTCTGTACAGGTGTGCCTAGGTCCCTTTGGGGGAACGGTAAACATAGCAATCGACAAATCAGGTTACGTTTGACATTGAGCTCCGCAAGAGAATGTTCTCACGGATCAGATTCTGTGTAGCCAATCAGGATACGGCGCTCTGGGATCATCGCGCGTATGGAAAGACGTTACATAAACAAGTTATATAACAGTTTCAACGATTTGCCCTGAGGAGACAAAGAAAAACTGGGGCCAAATTGAGATGTAGGCCTAGGTGATGAAATCAGTGCGATTGAGCCATCGTCCCCTGCGGCTGGCGTTGGGAGAAAGGGTTAAACTTGCAGAGCGAAACTGCGTTAATAGGCAAAGGCACCCGCCCATTCTGTGGCATCTGTGAATGTGACATCGGCTGAACCTTGTGCATGACGTTATCACCCTGTGATTTGCCATTGTGTAATCATAGGTGAGAGACTGAGCAGAGCAGGGTGAGAGGGAGACAGAGAGAGAGAGAGAGAGTCACTGCAGTGTGTGTGTGTGTGAGAGAGAGAGAGAGAGAGAGTCACTGCAGTGTGTGTGTGTGTGAGAGAGAGAGAGAGAGAGTCCGAGAGAGAGTCACTGCATTGAAGTGTCAGAAGGAGACTGAGAGAGTCACTGAGGAGGAGACAAGGAGATACTGAGTCACTGCAGCTCAGTGTGGGAGAGAGTCACTGGTATGGAGACCCTGAGGTATGTTGCACAATGTCTGATTGCATGTTGATGCCTTAATAAGGACCACCCCCCCACACACACACACACACACACACACACACACTGCCTTTATGTGGCGAGTGATGTATGGGAACGTGCCAGCCCTGGGACTCTGACTGTGTTTCTGTGTCCTGCTAGATTAGGGCCTGCTGCTGGGGGTGATATGCCCGATCTGTCATCGTCTGGGCCTGCGGGGGGGGGGGGGGGGGGGGGTGACGGATCGGGGTGGGTGACTGATCTTCTCCCAGAAGAACGGTTGTTTGCCGCCAGTGCGTATGAGACATGGCCTCCCGTTTAGCTGACGAAAGGAGGCGAACGAAGGTGTGAAGACGCCGTTTGTCTCCCTTCGCTCGTTCGCTTGAAGCCGACAGAACGATCCACGGTCTTTCTCTCTCTGAGCTCACGGAGCGCGGGGCGTGTGGCAGCTCGGTGTCACAGCGCGAATTCGGCTTCTGAGTTTTAAACCACAAACAGGCAAAAGACAAACGGGGGGAAGAGAAAAGAAAAGAAAAGAAAAATCTCCGCTTTTCTAACTGCTACCAGAGCTGCTTTACCGTGGGGGGCTGGGGGATGGTGGGAGGGTTGTTTACAGGAGGTGTGTGGCACCGTCGGGGGGTGGGGTGTGTGTGTGTGTGTGTGTGTGTGTGTGTGTGCGCTGCTCGCGAAGTTTCGGTCGGGAGCATTGGAAGTTTCTAGAAGTCTGCCCCACAGCATTCCAAGCAGCTCTCCTCTCTCAGAAGCACGCAGCCAAGCTATTTTTACCGCGAGCGAGGCAGAGCCCAACCCGCACCCCCCGCACCCCCCCACCCCCCCCAAAACATGACAACACTAAATCTGTGTTCCGGGCACTGGCAGGCCAGTCTGGCAGCCCTTGGCACACGCCTCTCTGTGTTTTTTAGGAAGTGCTAATGTTGTGAAATTTACATCCGCTCCCGTTGCTCCAGAACGGTCAGTAATTTCAGGGCACTTTGCCGTAAAACTGCTGGTCGGTCGTGCTGTTTTTTTTTTTTTCTTTTTTCTTCTTCCTCTTTCGCCGGGTAATTCCTCCCGTGGACCTGAGCACGGAAAATATATACAGCAGAGTGTGTCTGTCGATTACATTTTGGTCTGTAACTGTTTCAGAGGTAATGTAATAATTATTATAATTAAAATCAGTTCCTCACCACAGGAAGATGAGATCTGTGTAGATCTGTAGATCTGTGGCTTTATCTTTTATTTCAGAAAAAAAAACCCAGCTACAGTTACTGGACATGCCCGTGTTTAGACAGGTAGTGATATCATGTATGAACTGCCAAGTTCCTGTATAGTCAAGTGTTTGACTCTTTTGTGAAGTGCTCCTTTCCTACCTGGGTTTGACATAGACAATGTGGTGAAACCAAAACCATTTCTCTGTTTAGCCAAAACCAAAACCAGTCTCTTATTTAGCTCTTATTTTCTGGGTTTTGTGCTGGGAAGACCTGTGTTCCACAAATCTGGTTCTTTAGAACTTGAATTATTCTCCTCTTCTGTCTTACTTGGCATAAATAGGGCATAGTTCTTGATGACTATTGTAAATAGAATGCTGGTAGTTATTTCTGGTGCACATCTTTGAAGTCTCAATAGAACAAGAACTGCATGCTCCTCTTCTGATATAATCTACCTGTTTTGTCCATCTATTCCTCCATCTATTCCTCCATCATCCTCATCTATCCATCCGTCCATCACAGGGCCCACACACCATTCATTCATTCATTCATTCATTCACACATACATTCATACCCAAAGGACAGATTGGAGTCTCCCGTTAGCCTGACTTGCATGTCTCTCTACTGTGGGCGGAAGTACCTGGACACACAGGGAGGTTCTCGGCCTCGATTCGAACCCTTCTTGCTGGGGGGTGACAGCGCTGCTCGCTGCACCACCGTGCCGTCGTACTCCTCCCTCAGCCTTTCTTATTTCTTCACTCTTTGGCTGTGGGAGGGGCTTGCATTGACCACGCCCACACCTGACTCTGACTCTGTCCTTGGTCTTGGTAAATGGAATGGTAAATGGTAAAAGGACTGCATTTATATAGCGCTTTTATCCAAAGCGCTTTACAATTGATGCCTCTCATTCACCAGAGCAATTAGGGGTTAGGTGTCTTGCTCAGGGACACACCCAGGGCAGGGGTTTGAACCGGCAACCCTCCGACTGCCAGACAACTCTTACCTCCTGAGCTATGTCGCTTCTGAGAGAGGAGAGCTGCCTGGAATGCTGTGGGTTCTAACACCCCTTTTCGGAGTATCCTAGCGCAATCGGTTGTTGAAAAATGTGATGCCGTATGAACCGTTTACGTGGCAGGCCGACCTGGCCCAATGCTAACGCTCAGGTGGTCTATCAGGTAAACCTGACGCCACGTCCTGAAAGCCTCCTGCTGCGTAAGGTCTTAGGTCCTCAGGCTTCCTCTAGTGCCTTCTGAATGCTGCTTAGTGTTGCAGGTTAATCTAATGACTCTTAATATCGGCTGTGGTGCCGGGGTGGATTACACCTGGGCAGTTCAACCCTAAACCCCCTCACCCCCCCCACCCCCCCGGTTAATCTAATCTAACACAAACGCAATCAGTTTATACAGCCGGATAGTTTACTAGTTTACTTTAGCACTTCAGGTTATGTACCTTACTCAGGGGTACAGCAGGAGCATCCCGTCTGTGAATTAAATCGACCAACCTGTGGAGTTACAAGCCCAGTTCCCTAACCATTATACCACGCAGCCAGACCTCCTGCCCCCTGGCTAAAACGGCATGTACTGTAGGGTGGCCTGTTCTGCGTTAAACAAATAATTCACATTTTGCTACTGAACTTTAGGTTTAGGAGGCAGAGGTTCAGTTATTTGAATGCTGGATCCTTGGAGCAATAGAATATATAAAAAAAAGATTCTCCATGGTGTTCCTTTCCCATGCCCATTCTAGCACACGCTGTACAAAAGCGGAGATTAAAATGGGAGACACATGATCTGTCAGCTTCTCCTGTATACAGTTTGTCCTAAAGGCTTGAAGAATCATGTTTAATGCCGTTATTAAAGGGTCAAAAGCATTCCATTCCAAAAGCAAATGTAATGCTTTATGAAGAATGACATCACATAACATTTATGAAACCCCATTCTGAAAATGTGACATAATTCATTTTTATTAGATTGGTAATTTTTTATTATTTGTTTATACTGTGGTGCACGATGCATTATATCTGCATCACTGAGGGTGGAGGAAGGTGCAGTTTTGTGTGAAGTGTGAGTTGTGTTTGTTGTGTAGGATCAGTCACATCCGTTTGGAAAAGGAGAGGGGGGTTTTTGGCCTGAGGAGGCTACCGTACCGTGGGGGCCATTTGGCAGTCATAATTACCCGCTGCGCTCAACCAGATGATAACACTGCCATCTGGGATTTATTTCTCAATTATGATGAATCTCAACAGTGTCACAACAAACATGTGGACCTGACACCCTCCCCCCCCCCCCCAAAATAACATCCGCTGAATTTTGAGCTCGTATCCAGGCCCGTCTGTAGGTTCTCGTTAATCAGTCGCTGCGATCTACGCTGAACAGCGAGGAGCGCTCCTCGATCCTGCCGTCTGGAACTTACCGGAATGGTGTGATCTGATGCGTGCGCTGCGTTCTCTCCTTTTCACTTTCAGTTCTCTCTCTTATTTACCGACTGAGGGGAAAAAGCTGGACAGCAGGATTGGTCACATACCTTGGCCCGCACACCATCACGTGAGCTCCGGTCTGACACCTAGGATAGGACGTTTCGCAGATAACACGTCATCCTACCTGTGTAAGGGGGGGTGTGGCATGTGTGTGTCTGGGGCGGGGCGGGGGGGGGGGGGGGGTCAGGGTTGATTAAAGATCTGGGCTTCAAGGTTATAGCCCCAGTGTCTGGAGTTGGGAATTACAGCTCAGCAGGGTTTTCACCCAAATGACCTGGGTAAATACTGGGCTGTATAAACAGATAATGTGTAAAAATATGTCCTGTTAGTCCCCCGGGATGAAGGACATAAATAGCTGAAGGTGTTTGTGCAGAGCGACTGCAGTGCTAATGGTGAGCGTGGGAGGACGAGGTCGGGGCCTGTGCATTCTCGTGCTAATGGCCTCTCGTGACTCTGAGAGAAGGTCCCCAAGACGACTTCCTCTTCCTGTCTGTAACGAGTGGAAGGGCTCTGTTTGTCTCTGGAGATAAAGGGGACAGGGTGTATGATTTTAATAATGCTTCACGTGCTCATATTTCCATAAGAACCCTTTCTGGTTTTTGGGACGCGCGCCCCTGTTTGGATTTGTACTTCATTTTCCCTGTGTGTGAGTGAGTTGTCTTTTTCTCCAGGCTCAGTGTTGAGATGAGGAAGAGCCTCTTCTCCCTCAGTAATGAGTGTGTTAATGCCTTCCAGTGGGAATGCACCACCGAACAGCGCCTGGTGCTCTTCTGTCCTCCTAATTAGAGTGATCTCCTTAATTAGACGTCTGGATCTGCTCCCCGTGAGCTCAGTGTGTCGCTCCTCTGCGCGTTCCGCCATCTTTTCCCTCTCCACTCTGAGCCTTTTCTCCGTTCTTCCCTCGTCTGTTTCTCTACTTTCAGCCTTTCCTCTGTTCTTCCCTCTTCTGTTTCTCTAGTGTCCTCTTCTACTTGGAGCCTTTCTTCTGTTCTTTACTTTTGTGTTTCTCTAATTTAAGCCTCTCCACAGTTCTTTACTCTTGTGTATCTCTCAAGTGTCCTTTTCAACTTTTGAGTCTTTTTGAATGGTTCTTTACTCTTCTGCTTTGAGCCTTTTCACCGTTCTTTACTCTGTGAGATGTTCTTGTGTATGTTCTTCTCTGCTTTGGGCGTTTCCACAGTTCTTTACTCTGTGAGATGTTCTTGTGTATGTCCTTCTCTGCTTTCAGCCTTTCCACCGTTCTTTACTCTGGGAGATGTTCTTGTGTACGTCCTTCTCTGCTTTGGGCCTTTCCACCGTTCTTTACTCTGGGAGATGTTCTTGTGTATGTCCTTCTCTGCTTTGGGCCTTTCCACCGTTCTTTACTCTGGGAGATGTTCTTGTGTATGTCCTTCTCTGCTTTGGGCCTTTCCACAGTTCTTTACTCTGTGAGATGTTCTTGTGTATGTTCTCCTCTGCTTTGGGCCTTTGGGCCTTTCCACCGTTCTTTACTCTGTGAGATGTTCTTGTGTATGTCCTTCTCTGCTCTGAGCCTTTCCGTGTTTGGATGAGGAGAGTAAACACATCGCTTGCCTGTTAGCTCTGTAGGACCCCTCTGCTCTGACCCCTCCCTCCCCAGAGCCCTGGGCTTTGTGATGTGTTGGGACTGGCCCCGATTCGGGAGAGATGCTGACCGTAGGCTATGCACGCGGTCCTCCCCGAGGACCACACTCATTTCCCAGAAGGCTGTTCTCTAAGGGTCAAGCTGCCAGAAGCCGTTTGGAGGCGGAGTTTCGACTTG
>NC_049215.1:31433820-31436320 GCF_013347855.1 Anguilla anguilla | reverse complement strand
AGAGTTGAGGCCTTGACTTCTGTCTTGCTAAGGAAGGCTGTTTTGCCGCCTAGTCCACGATGATCCTTTTAAAGCCTGCCGTGTTTGCAGTTTTTTATTTTATTCTGTGGGGGGAAAATGCAGTTTCAGATCATCCGGAATGTCACAGTGTCAACATCATGGACGCTGCAGGTCCCTGTGGGGAATTTGCTCTTCTTAGCCTGTCGGCTGGGTGATGCCTTCTCGGGTGCAGCGGCTCGTATCGTGGCCGCCCCCCCCCCCCCCCCCGGAGAAATGGTCGCACGCGTGACCGTCTGGGCCGCCACGCTGAATTTCGGCGGCTGTCCTCCGGGCGTCCGCGTCGGCGCTCTCTGCTCAGCAGCCGTTTGGCAGCGAGCGCAGACGCGCGGCTGCTTACGCAGCTCCAGACTAATTAAGAGCTTCTTATCGGCGCGGAACGGTAGCCGCGCGGCTTCTGAAGCCTCGGCCTCCCGCTTCCGGCGGTGCTCCGTGTGTAGTTTGAGGTCTCTCCTCTCGCCTGCCGTCTCCTGGAGCTCTGCGGCAGGCGGGGGGGCTTCCTGGCGGCCTGCTCTGCCCCATTTTGAGTGCGCTCGAGTGGGTGGACCTAGCTCTGGTTCTTGAAGGTCGCTAATGGGACCTGAGAGCTTCAGGGGTGGAAGGGAGGATGTGCAGAGGGGAAGAGGGTTTTGAGACACTGGTACTGAACTCTTAAATAGGGCTCCTGAGTTCCCTTCTGAGCAGCCGGTGGGTGAATCAGTGGCCATTTTGTGTCGCTCAGAAATGCCTCATTTCCGCAGCGAGCAGACAGTCGTTCAGCCTCAAGCAAAACCGGTTTGCTCAAAAATCTTGATTTGAAATCTTACAATCTAATCTGGCTTGTCTTTTCATACGTGACCTAATGAGCGGTCACTGAAGGATGGAGTAGTCTACGTGACACTCATTTTGTGTCTCTTTAATGTCATTTTGTTTTTTTTGTTTTTTTAAATTCAGTATTGTTGTTGAGGGAGTGACTGAGTCATTCTTGGTTCCCTCTCCTCTGGTCTATTTGTGTGTTTGAGGAGAGGGGGGTGGCCTTTAGTCATAGGAGACTAATGCACAACTACATCCACCCCCGAGCCTGATGGCGTACTCCACCCTTTCCATCGAAATGAAGAACATCAAGGACAACCTTAAGTGTGAGAGAAATGGGCCAACTACTTAGCCCCACCCCCCTCTCTTATTTGCCCCGCCCCTCTCTTGTGTCACAGAGAGACTCTCCTTGTCTTCACCCCCTGGTCAGGCTACATGTCCGTTTTTGGCTTGGAGCATGTTTGTGGCTTTAATGGGTGGGGTCTCTTTAAGGGGTGATGAACAAGGGCTTGATTTTAAGCTAACTTTGTTAGCCCATCTGGCTTGGATGCAAGTGCGGTCACTGCGGGTTTAGAACTTGCAGCGTTCAAACGCGGCATCCAGACCAATAAAAAAAAAACCCCAAAACACGCGCTCTTTCCGTACCGCAGTGCGCACCTGCTGCTTCCCAGCTCCGAGCTCGCGTTCCGCGCTTCGCCCCTTCCCCCGAAACCCGTCAGCAAACGCACTTCAGCGCTGTCAGGTGAAGAGCTCGCCGAGACGACAGACGATGGCGTCTGACGTGCCTGTCTGACTGCGTGGAGAACCGCTCCTCCAGAGTGCTGCTTCTGATGCTGCCTGTCTGACTGCATGGAGAACCCGCTCCTCCAGAGTGCTGCTTCTGACTCTGCCTGTCTGTCTGCGTGGAGAACCCGCTCCTCCGGAGTGCTGCTTCTGAAGGGGCCTGTCTGACTGCGTGGAGAACCGCTCCTCCAGAGTGCTGCTTCTGATGCTGCCTGTCTGACTGCGTGGAGAACCCGCTCCTCCAGAGTGCTGCTTCTGATGCTGCCCGTCTGACTGCGGGGAGAACCCGCTCCTCCAGAGTGCTGCTTCTGAAGGGGCCCGTCTGACTGCGTGGAGAACCGCTCCTCCAGAGTGCTGCTTCTGAAGGGGCCTGTCTGACTGCGTGGAGAACCCGCTCCTCCAGAGTGCTGCTTCTGATGCTGCCTGTCTGACTGCGTGGAGAACCCGCTCCTCCAGAGTGCTGCTTCTGATGCTGCCCGTCTGACTGCGGGGAGAACCCGCTCCTCCAGAGTGCTGCTTCTGAAGGGGCCCGTCTGACTGCGTGAAGAACCCGCTCCTCCAGAGTGCTGCTTCTGATGCTGCCCGTCTGACTGCGGGGAGAACCCGCTCCTCCAGAGTGCTGCTTCTGAAGGGGCCTGTCTGGCTGCGTCTCAGAGAGCATTTGCTCCAGAATCAGGCGCTCCCTTCGTTCCCAAACGGCTCTTTGAGAATCCATCTCTTAGTCAACTTCCAGTGTGTAGGCGCGTTATTGGATTTTTGTACAACTGACTCAACGCCATGTTCAGTATGCTTTTCACCGAGCTGTTTGGTCTTTGGCTAATTGCATTTGTTCCTCCCTCTTCAAACATTTGTGTTTTTTTGTCGTTGT